>NC_089768.1:30665000-30780000 GCF_040412425.1 Macrobrachium rosenbergii
GAGAGAGAGAGAGAGAGAGAGAGAGAGAGAAATCAGTTCACACCGAAGAAGCAAAATCTCGCCGATAAAAATGTGCATCTGAAGCATATAGCGAAGATCATGCGATTTGTTTACATGTTTACACGCGTTTCTTGTTACTTATTTACGTTCGCGTTGCGAGACTGTCCTCGATCCCTCGCAATTGGCGGGGAATTCCAGGAATCAGGCGAATTATTTGCATATATTTCCTCGCGAACGGCTCCCGCACCTGGTGTTGTTCGCCCGCACCGAGAGAATAATACTATTCTCTAGAAAGACTAGACCTTGGCCCGCACAAAGGGCAGCCAACGAGCTCAGTCACGGCCGGGGATGAAAGCAGGTTGAGAGAGCTTTTAAAAGCTTTTCCCTAGGCTCAACTAAGCGGCCGCCCCCTCGTCGTTTATGCAAGAATGTTGCTTGAGAATATTCGCTGTCAGCGGGACCTTAAGTTTATGGAAGGCGATTCACGCGCTCCTCGGGAAACTTCTTTCAACTTGTTTGCTACTTGTCGGAATCTCCGTGTTTACTGGGCTATCTGGGTGATGTGCGAGTAGTACGTTTCACTAGTCCGTTGACACTTTTGGCTGTAATTTTTGCAACTTTTAGGGTGGTCTGCATTTAATTAGGCGAAGAATTTCTGTGGTGTTCGTGAATTCGAGTACTAGCGTAGGTTTTATCGTTTTGTTTGTTGTTATTTTCAAGTCAGTTCAGACAATTTGTATAATAAAAAATGTGGATTAACCCTTTCGTTATCAGTTGTCATTTAACCTTTGTTTAAAATTTTTTACCTAATAAACGAACAATTATGTGTACATATATTTGTGTAGCTACGCTCTGTATCGTTTCGTTTTTATTCACTCTACGTCCTTTTTTCAATTTTTTATTTGCGTTTTCTGTTATTTCTTTTTATCTATTCACTTATTATGTCGTTAACGTCCTCTTAATCCTTTCATTTTCTTCCTTAATAAATTAAACGATGGATGATTTAAACTCTGTTTATATAACACTGGAGTTAAAATCTAATTCGATCTTATATTTTGCTCGTAGGTAAGGTATTTCTCAAAGATATATTCTCTCATATATCCTTTTTTACAGCTACGCGATGAATTAATAGCCGTTATATCTCTGATCGTAGCCTCTAGCAAAGAAAAATCTCTTGAAAGCTTTGACAGATAAAATATATAACTGTTATGGGAAATTTTAGAGATTATCCTTCGACGGGAAAAAGGCTTTTGTTGTTTATCATAATCATTTAAAAATGAACGAAAAAAGTTTTCATTGTTGTTTTTATTTATATATTAGCGTATACAGAACGTTAAAATACAGAACGTTAAAAATGGATTTATTATGAGAGAAAAATGGATTATGAGAGAGGGATCGGTACGGAAAGTCCCGGCCGTAGGAACGTTACGTACCGCCAGTAGCTGCGCCAAAGGTACCTTCGTTCTGCTTGCTTAAATAGGGGCCAGTGGTGAGAGAGGATGGTCCTGGGCTGGACGATGGCAGGTGTCAGTGTGGTTTTCCCTACCTGTAGACAGTTGTGGTTACATAAAGGAAAAAGCAAATAATATGGATACACATTGTGAATTATATTGTAGAAGAGAGAGTAACAATTCTGTGAAAAACGACAACGTTGAGCCATTTTGCAGTTGCATTGCACTTAGATTATATAAAGTACACTATAATTTTTTTTTTTTTTGCTTAATGTTTTGTTTTATTCAAACGTAGATTGAGTTACACAAAGGAAAATATGATAACACCAATAAACAGCGTTTGTTTAAAGTAGGATTTTTTTTATTAGACCTTTCAGGCGTTTCTTATGAAATTTGGCCAATTTTTAATAATATCACAATCTTACTACTGCAGAAATGGGAAAATTCCAAAGCCATGAGTTTGCAAGAGTATTATTTAAACAATATACAGAGGAGAGCTTTCAAGACTCCGCTCAATTCTCCTTTTCAGTCTTCGCAGAAAAGAGGGGCCCCAAATAATATCGAAAATTTTGTATGAAATGCGAGAAACTGATTGAGAGGAAGAACATTTTCTCGAGTACGTCTTCGTTCGCACAACGACCGCAACACTCGCGGAAAACGGATCAGGTTCCTGCAACGACCCACCCAGCGTTCAGGAATGACTCCTGCGATTGCTTTGTTTTGATCTCGCCGGAGGGAGGAGGAGGAGGAGGAGGAGGAGGAGGAGGAGGATGAGGAGGAGGAGAAGGAGGAGAAGGAGGAGGAGGCTGTTCACTCACACACACTGTTATCACCTTGGTAAGAATTTCATCTTGCCTTCAGTTGGTTCTGTATTTCTGTAGTCTCTCTCTCTCTCTCTCTCTCTCTCTCTCTCTCTCTCTCTCTCTCTCTCTCTCTCTCTCTCTCTCTCTCTGTATATATATGTATATGTGTGTATGTATG
This sequence comes from Macrobrachium rosenbergii, assembly GCF_040412425.1. Lineage (NCBI taxonomy): Eukaryota > Metazoa > Arthropoda > Malacostraca > Decapoda > Palaemonidae > Macrobrachium > Macrobrachium rosenbergii. Next base: position 30,667,433 of record NC_089768.1, read on the forward strand.
TATATATATTATTCTTTCGATCAACAACAAACTTCTCACAACCAGTGCCTCATTCATTACTTACTTCAACACAGCATACGAGATTCGAACGAAGCACACCTTTATCATTTGGTGTTCACATCACGGTACCCAGCTCATTATTGGTCATAAGGTCGCTAGCCTCACGCCGTTTCCAATGTGGCTGTGACCCACCGGAGTTGATTAACTTAAGGTCAAGTGAGGCATTGCGGATTATTCAGAAAACGAGCCTACATCGAGGTCCTTCGCCTCGGGACCGCTTTCGGGACACGTAAATTATGCGCCACGTTTGAGCATGTTTCGTAATAAATTATTGCATTAAGATAATTCAGGCATACTTGTGGTGGATCTCGAGTAAAGAGTTGATAACTCCTTTTTCTTAAATTCTGGCAAATATCATTTATTGCTAATTACCGAGTTCATTATAAATTCAAGGCAAAATTGCAGCAATGTATGCTCTGCCTGCTTAAATAAGCGTTCAATCAATTTGCAGCTCGTTTTCCATTCTGCATAAGAAACTCAGAGTTGATGAGGAGTGTAGGAGAAATTCACCAAGCACAAGCATACTGCTCCCTCAGATTTAATTATGCATAAAAACAAATCCACAGTTTTACTGAAGGCTTGCATATGCGTATAGCAAGCTTGCAGGAAACTGTATCAGGCATTAGTGTCTATGTTAGGAATTGTCAGCCGGGAAGGTTCAGGCACAATATAAAGCTCAGGTCGCCCCTCCATTTTTTTTTTTTTTTTTTTTAGATTGGCTCAATCGATTAACACAAAATAGAAATAAAAGAACAATGATCTGTTGTCATGATACTTTCGTGAAGATCAGTCGGAGTCATTAATGATTTTCGGGAAGATCAGAATTGATTAAAAGAAGATGAAATTCGTTCTGCACAATCGCTGCCGACACCGGTGCTGACATCGGATCATCACTCGATAGTGAGTTCGCGCGTACGAATAGAATGTACAGCTTCAAATCTCTTTTTATTTTTTATGTATCTGTATCTGCGTTTTATTTAAAAAGTAAACAGATACAGGCAAGTTCATATTTCCTCCATTGTTCTGCCTTTTTTCGCTTCCAGTTCCACGTTATATCAAAGTCTTCGGAAAATGGAATTTTTCTCTTCATTGCTCCCGGTTTGGATTGCATACCTGATAAATAAATATGGCGCGGCTTTTATACGTGCGGGTTTTTAACCTCTCTCTCTCTCTCTCTCTCTCTCTCTCTCTCTCTCTCTCTCTCTCTCTCTCTCTCTCTCTCTCTCTCTCACCGGCACGGACGGGACGGGGAGGGGATCGATTAGATTCGTTCCTTAAAATTCCAGTATACCTCTTTTGACCTAAAAATTGAGCTATATAAAACCTTGTTATTAGGCGACTGTTTGGGGATGCAACATGGGAGAGAGAGAGAGAGAGAGAGAGAGAGAGAGAGAGAGAGAGAGAGAGAGAGAGAGAGAGAGTCAGCATCGTCAGAATATACATCATCATATAATTGCAGACATTAGGGCCTCAGGGTAAGACCTTTCATAAAACATTTCTCTCTCTCTCTCTCTCTCTCTCTCTCTCTCTCTCTCTCTCTCTCTCTCTCTCTCTCCATCATACTTCACGGCGCCAAATCCCTGTTTCCTCCAACCAGATTCGCTCATCTGACAATCGATTTCCCCAAACTGTGCGGCGAAGGAAACAACTTGGGCCATTATTTCCGAAAGTTTAGGCCTCCCGTCTCGTTTTCATCGTCCTGATATGACAGCTGCCTGCTATCAAAAGTCGTGCTGCAAGTCCAGAGTCATGACTCAAGTTATCTTACCTGCCGTTGATTATAGTACTCAGTGCTATCAAGATTTATTATGATTATATTATATATATATATATATATATATATATATATATATATATATATATATATATATATATATGTGTGTGTGTGTGTGTGTGTGTGTATATATATATATATATATATATATATATATATATATATATATATATATATATATATATATATATATATATTGAAACAATATATGGTTCTTGCCGGTTTCGCGTATTTAGATAATCTCTCAAGCAACTGGTTAACAATATGAGAAATTTATATTATGTATAGGCTAGTATGAAAGCAAATTGCACACGAACAGCGCTTTTTGACAGAGATGGTTTGTTATTCATAAGTTCTATTTGCGTAGAACACCTGATTTGAATTATTTCTCGTTGGCAAATAATAAATGTATCTTTTCCTTTGGACCAATTCTAACTACACTTTTAAAATCTGTACACTTCACGTTCTTCTTAAAAAAAAAAATTGGATCACGTTTATACATTCCTAGGGGACATTTCCAAGCTTATCAAATCTTTTCCTCCATACACTAGACTCGTTTATGTTTCCCTTTAATATTCTATTACAATAGACCAGTTTTAACTCCTGTTAAATTAACAACATGATTATCTCAAACAGGAATAAATCGCTCTGTTATCGTGCTTATCTCTTCCACATTTTTATGCGGTTCACTTTTGCTTTCCAGTTTTGCAGCAGTCCTTATCTTTTTCACTTTCGCTCTCATTACGTTCATTTGCAAGGATAATAGGTTGCACTCATTGCATGTTCTCTTTTGTTAGGGTAAGGTGATGCATCCATTACCTTGTTTTTTCAAGAGTGAGATGTTGTAAAATTTCAACAGGGTCGGTCAGCATGAACTAACGTTAGAGCGTGATTATAGGACGGAATTTTATTTTAGGTGGCGTGGTTTTTTCGCATGAAAAAGGCTTCAATTTTTTCCGGTGAAGTTTCTAGCTATAAAAGCAACGATGTGCAGTATTTAAAAGTTTCCTAAAGTTTGAACGTGATTTTTGGGTTTTTAAAAACTTGGCGCCTATACCATTCCTCCGTAGAGGATACACACACACACACACACACACACACACACACACACACACACACATATATATATATATATATATATATATATATATATATATATATATATATATATATATATATATAGTCTTATATATAGTCTTATAATAATAATCCTATTCATCAACAACCACGCCGTGTAGCAAATAATTTATATCAAAAATAATAATAATAATAATAATAATAATAATAATAATGACAATGCTGCTGTGAGTTATTTATATCGATACATATTTTCAGGCTGAAAGACAGAGAGAGAATAATGAGAGATGAAAAATATTCCTTATGTTAATCTATATATATATTATTTGCTACACATCGTTGTAGTTGTTGAATATGATTATTATTATAAGACAATAATGATACAAACAATTGAAAAAAAAATAAAAATGAAATATAAGTCGAGGAACGAGACAACTCGGTCCATGACAGCGTTGCATTCCCTTGATGGCTCATTAAAGGGCATGGCGAAGTATGCATGCATCGTGACACCTTGCAAACTTTTATTGACTAATCAATGGCGTTCTCCCTTTTCGTCGTGAATGTGAAGTTGGTGGTGACTGCTTTGTTCCTCTTTTTATGGTGTGGTGTTTTCATTTCTTGATCGTATGGCGTTGTATACAGAGCTGACGTTACATATTTATACTTGTTTGTGGCTATTACAAATATATTTATATGTGGTAAAAGTGACACAAATATATAATGTGTGTGTGTATATATATATATATATATATATATATATATATATATATATATATATATATATAAATATATATACTGTATGTGTGTATATATATATATATATATATATATATATATATATATATATATATATATATATATGTATTATGTATGTATGTATGGATGGATGGATGGATGTATGTGTGTGTGTGTGAGAGAGAGAGAGAGAGAGAGAGAGAGAGAGGAAACGTGAAATAACAGACTGAAAGTACCTCATGTGAATGGAAAAGGGAGTAAACTGCCATAGGAACAGTATAGAAATCGAAGCCATCAATTAGACGGAGAGTGGAAGTGTGGCCGGGGCATCAGATGCAGGCTAAAACTTTTCATTAATTTCCTTCCTATGGCATCAGGTGTTGTTAACGGCTCTCATAATGAACGGCTGCCTCGTGTTTCGCTAGGCTGCATGTCTTCTTTTTGATTAATCGGCTGCCTTTGTTGTTGTTGTTATTGTTGTTGCTCCAGTAGTTTTGGTGTAATTTTTGTGCTTGTTTTATCGTTGCAATAATTTTTAATTATTTAATAAAGAATAGGCCAATTTTTAATTATTTAATAAAGAATAGGCCATACTTTGATTTCGTGGGTATATCTACGAAGTTGTACTAAAATGCCCAAAATTTAACGTCTCACCCTTATTGGCAAGTCCAGTATTCTGATCCAAATTACATATAACATTTCACAATAAAACTGTCAGATTGCGAATAAAATGCGTTTGCTCTGTGGGGAAATGGTGCTGTATTCTACCTTTGTTGTAGTTTCTTTCATCTCGTAGAAACTTAATTTCGACTCACTCTTCGACAAACGTCAGTTTGGAATAACAAAGCTATTTATGAACGTGAGCGGTTAAGAACTTTTAGTGGCATTAGACCAGCTGAATCTGAAATGAACAGTGGCGATTCTTTTTCCAAACCGTATTAACTTTCATTTTTAAGTCCTAATGTAACGAAAGTTAAGCCAAGTAAAATCCAGCTTGTATAATAGTATGGGTAACAGGAAGAAGAATTTTGGGAAGTCTCACCAAAGACTAATTACCAAAGGCTCGGATCCTCTTAATTAGTGCATTTATATAGCTGACAAAGTCCTTCATTCCGAAAACGGTCGTATTTTGCCTTCCAAATCATCCAAAATTTTGAATTTTCCTTGGAGATAGGGAAAAAGGAAAGTTCTTTCGGTGTCCTGAGGACTAGGACATAAGTGTTTACGTCAGGGAGAACAGGTGTTTTCTCCTACGCCTAGAGATTTTTTTTCGTATCTCTTTTGGGATGGAGAGAGGGAACTTGAATAAAGAGAAGTTTGTGTCCGAGGAGAGAAAAAAAAAGAAATTAGCTTTCTGCCTGAGGAGGAAGAAGGGAAGAAAGGTTGTTTTCCGTGCGAAGGGGAAGAAAAAAAGATAGAACTTTTTCTTTTATGAGAACTTTTTCTTTTATCGAGGATGTTAAGGGATAGGGTCTAGCATGAGAAGGAAAAATGACTCGTGCGCCAGACAAGAGGAAAGCAGTCTTTTATTTTCCCGGGAATTGTTGCGCAGGGATAAAGATGCCTCGGTATTTTTTTCTGTATCTCCGGTTACGTTTTCAAATCCAGGTTGGAATACGTATGTATTGTAGAGAATTCTCTCTCTCTCTCTCTCTCTCTCTCTCTCTCTCTCTCTCTCTCCGTCTCCCCTTTCTAGGAACTTGAAAACTTGCCTTTTATGTTAAGATCAGAAAAAATCTGTATTTGCGTCCGAAAAAAAAAAATTAGCTTCCGCTTTGTGCTGTGTGGAAGGTAAGGCTTCATGTCAGGACCAGGAAGACGGAGAAAAGGTTTCCTTTTAGACGCAAAGGCAAAGAATATTATCCTTTATGTTGTGAAATAAAAGAATTCTCCTTTGTGCTTCGGAAGGTTTGAAAACTATCTTATAAATAAAGCGGAGGAAGAAGACTCCTCTATGTTTGAAGAGCAATATTTGTTTTGTCAGGGAGGGAGGGAACAAGTGGCCTTGTCTTGTTTATTAAGGAGACAAATCCCATTTGTGTAAAAAGATGTGTAAAAAAGAATATCATACATCATAAAAATAAAAGTTTCGCGTCGCTAGTTTATATTTTTTGCCGTAAAGAATAAATCTTAGTCCAGTTAAGAAAAATAAGGAAAATTAATTTAATTTCAAGGTACCAAACGCATAGGAATATCGACTTTCGTCCCGTATTTTGATTGTGACATTAAATGCCCTCCATAAATTCTAGAAAAAAAATCAACAGCGTCCATTTTTTTTTCAAGCATTTCCAATACCCTCATTATAAAACATAACATCGCTTATTTTTCGAATCTGTTTGAGTACCTTAGACACGAAATCAAATCACTCCTTCCGCGTCACTCACACTGCGACTACTTTGCAGCCTTTCATGAAGTGTTTGACATGCAAATCGCTTCCGGTCAGTTGCAACTGACATTTGCCATTTTTCCGTTGGCATTTCGGGGACTTGATTGAACTCAGTAAAGCTTCGTCCAGCTTTAGCTGTGTTCGCTCTGCTTGAGCTTCTGATTGAGCTTCTACGTTAGTCGGAATTTATAATGAGTAGCGGATATTTATCGCTGCTGGGAAAATAGTTTATATGAACTTAACTTTACTTACGGAGAAAGAACACAGGAATTAAACTCAAATGGCCCAGTTACTTCTTAATGCATCTTGTGCAGTTGCTTCCGTTGAGTAACACTAACACTTATAATTGGTTTGTATAACATTATTTTAAATTTTGCCTTACTTCTTTATATCATTCAGAATGACCCCTGTTGATTTTCGTATCATTCAGAATGATCCTTGTTCAGTAAAGGTAAGCAACAAGTGGTTAATTTTCATTTGTTTATTCACTTTTGCTTCCATGGAAAATAATCTCTACATTGTCTTTCTCTATTTACAGTTTTATTTTGTACAGTTTTATTTATCTTTCAGCCAACACCTCTTCCTGGTTTTCTGCTTCCAAGAGGACTTTTTCCTCAAAGAGGTTCTTCCATTCAATGGTCTTTTTGCCGCCGTCACTTCTTTTTATTATCGGAGCAAAATTCTTTGTATTGTGTTTCCTTCACTTGCGCAAACCATTTTGGCTATCTCTTGACATTCCATTTTGTATTTACCTCTTCGTTTTTTATGCTCATTACTTCCTTTCATAGTTGAACTCTTTCCATTAATGTTCCTTTAGTGACCGTTATTTTTCTCAAATGCTTAGTAGCATCACTCTCTTAAAGAAACTCTTCCATTATTCTTTATGTTCAGTCCATCCATTGTTCATTTGGTTTATCAACATGCACTCAGAGTAGATTATTCAGTTACCTTTCTTGCTATCATTATCCCTCCCGTATCATCGAGAATATCATAAGTTTTATTATTTGTTTATCTGCGTCCCTTTATATATTTTCTGTTTGTTCACTCTGTGTACTAGGCTTTTGTAGTTCAAATTGTATCCCGTTGACAATTCCATACCCGGTGCTTTGTCAATAATAATTCTTTGATGGCATCTTCCTAGAAACTTTCTACTCTATGAGTAACCGATTCTTCATAAAGAAGTCCATCTTCCTAGAAACTTTCTACTCTATCAGTAACTTCATCTCCATAAAGAAGTTCCAGGAACTTGTGAGTTTTAGACCCACTTCTTGCTGACAATTGTTTTTTTTTCTTTTACTTCAATGGATGCAAGAACTTCCTGTGGAACCCCACGAGACCAGATGCTTCTACTCTGGTTGTTAACACAGTTGCTGAAAGAGAGTTCTTCGCGAGTGCTTAATTCCATCTTATTTTTTTCTCTCAACAAACCACAGAGGCCCGGCACATTACTGTAAACCCTTCTCTGTACCTGGCTGTTGAATTTGTTCCTTGGGGAAATACTTTGTTTTATTTATAGGTTTTTATGCTCTGTAGTTGGTCTCGTGTTCTAAATGCCAGTCTCGAGACTTTCATGGAAATAAACTTATTCCTCTTGTAATCCAATAGTTTGGAAAGCCCATAAGGTCTTTAAAAAAGCAAAATTATTAAGAAAAAGCTGTTTATTTTTTCTGTTGCTTCAGCCCTGTTTACTGCTTCTCTTTATTACGGTACGAGCAGGATTTTACACCTCATGTAAGAAATTTGCATAAAATTTATAGGTGCACTAAAATTTATAGACTCATTGTTGTCTGAGTAAACTGGAGATAAAGAAAATATACTTCATTGTCTACTATTAGATATTCTCTAACAGCCAAATGAAAAAGCAGCCATTCGTGCAATATGCAAGAAGCAAATAACACGTTAAACAAAGCAGCAACAACAATAACAAACGGCAATGAGAAATATGAAGCATAAGATTCCACTTAGCCTCTTGTCAGTGAGTACAGGTCATGTGCGTTTGATTCCCCAGAGGTCGGAGAAGTCAAAGGGGAGTACGCGTACCACTTACGATTTAATTTCGTGGAATTGCGTAGTTGCTAGGAACCAGCGTGGGCAATAGCTTGCCTTGAAGGTCAGGTCCAAAGGTTATTTTTTTGGGGGGGTGAGGTCACAGGTCAAAATAGATGGCTGAACTTCGATGTTGTACTTGGACATAAATAGAAAAAAATGCATAGTACATTGAGTGTGTTGAGATGGATTTTGCTTTGGTGGTTTGGTCGTTTTCAAGGAAGGTTGCTAAATTTGCTGAGATATTTATACTCTTTTATGCTTAATTATAAATGTATTTATATGATATTATTGGAGTAATATATTTATGAAGGAATGGTCTTTGGAAATTTTTGCCTTTTTTAAAAATTTCAAAAACGTCGAATGGTATAAACGAGCATTTTTGGGTTGTGAGGGGGCGTTGGGGTCGGGAATGCACATGGTATGGGAAATAAAACTACTCGGGCAGAGTCAGTAAGTAAATCTCAAAAGAAAACAAAAATACTAATTTCGAAAGGAGAATAAATATCCAGTGACACCATACCTAGTAACAGTCTTTCTCTTGTTTTTTCATCTTGAGTTTCTCTGTGGAATTCTATACAGTTTTTTTCTCCACCTTCCATAAAAAGGGTATTGGGAAGGGAAGCCTGTCTGCCACCACACACAACCAGAGAGTTTCCTGGACAGGGTTTCGTTTACAGGGATTCAGCAGGATAATAGATAAAGCCATTGTAATCCCAACACGTAAAGATGCCGAGAGAGAGAGAGAGAGAGAGAGAGAGAGAGAGAGAGAGAGAGAGAGAGAGAGAGAATCTTTGTGTTAAAGGAATCACGTTATTTTCAGGAGTCGACAAAACCTCACGAAGGTCACCGGAGATAACGACGTCAATCACAGCACAGAAAAAGAAAGGGTGTTAGCAATCTCTCTCTCTCTCTCTCTCTCTCTCTCTCTCTCTCTCTCTCTCTCTCTCTTCTCTAAAATCCAGTATGGCGTTGTTGGCCTAGGCAATGAATTATGTACATGGTTGTTAGTTCACTGTTGTGCATTGCTGTTAGGGTGTGGAGAGAGAGAGAGAGAGAGAGAGAGAGAGAGAGAGAGAGAGACGCAGGACGTGAGTATTCATTTATACCATCAAAACAGGAGGGCCTCGAGATGATCCTCACCCGCTGGGGATGAAACTATACTTAAGATATTTCTCTCTCTCTCTCTCTCTCTCTCTCTCTCTCTCTCTCTCTCCACATAAAGTATGAAATGTAGTCCTAGACTGAATGCCTCTCTACGCACTTCAAGGAGGAAGTAAAAATGAATTAAATCACATTCGCAACCGATTAAATTACAGCAGCATTGGTGCAGATGGGCTGCTACACGTTCAACAGCAGTGTATCTTTTGTTTGGTTGTATTATCGAGTGAAAAAAACTGTGGCATTTGTTGTATAAATATTTCGTGTAAGTGAAATTCATTCACCGCTTTAAGCCGTTTTCAACAATGAATTTGCTTAAAGGGGCGCCGCCAGGAAAAAAATGTGTTAGCTCAACTGTAATTTCTCACAGAGCTTATAATACCCAGGCCTGAAAGGCCAGTGAATGGTACGCAAGAGAATCAACGCTTTTTTAACTTCACATATTTGAAATGTAAAGGCTGCTGTTTGGTTAGGGGAGAGGAGGTTGATGGGGGCTGGTTGTTGTGGCGGGGGAGGGGGGCGTCGAGTGTTAGAGAACCAACATAAAAAGACAAGCTTACAAAAATTATTATTATTATTATTATTATTATTATTATTATTCGTACATATTTGGGAGCATATGGAACAAGACCAAAAACCCATTGACTTCCAGAGAAAGTATCTATAAAATCATTTTCAGTGACAATAAACGTTGCAACGCCAAGTTACATCAACAAATCAGCCCACCGTCCTCAGAATAGAGCGCCCACTCAAGAGGAAAAGAGAAAATCACCAAAACGAAGACAAAACGAAAACATACTAAAACAAACGATAATGAGAGAAAAAGCTTATATACTGAAATGCCATTGCAAATAACGGACAAAAAACACGGACAACTTAGCTTTTTTTTTTTTTCACAAATAAACCTGGAACAAATGTCTGGCTGGACGCGGTTGTCTCAGCGGACGGGACGCAGGGAGGCCAGTCGCTGAGAGATACCAGCCAGAATTATAGCAACTGTCACGAAGGACGAGAGGGAAGGAGAGGAAAACTGCGGTTCAGCGAATGCGAGAGGGAGAAGAATGAATGAAAGAAAGAAAGAAAGAGAATGGGAAAGGAGAGTCCAAAATGATGAATGTAGAAAGAGAAGGGAAGAAAGAAAGAGAATGGGAAAGAGTCCAAAATGATGAATGTAAGAAAAGAATGAAAGAAAGAAAGAAAGAGAATGGGAAAGAAGAGTCCAAAATGATGAATGTAGGAAGAGAAGGAGTAGGCGGAGCTGGGAGAAGATGGGAAAGTGGGGATGAAAGGGGGACACGATGGCTAGGGAAAGGGAAGAGAAATGGGAAGAAGAAAAAAAGGAATTTTGATAAACCTTCGTGGTAGTGGGCGAAGAGGAAAAGAAAGACTGTTTCAAAGGCCTGGTGAGAAAAAGGGACAGAGAGAGAGAGAGAGAGAGAGAGAGAGAGAGACAGACAGACAGACAGACAGACAGACAGAAGAGGAAGATGAACCCAAAGAGTTAATATGAGGGAAAGATAAAGAGAGAGAGAGTATATGGGCAAGTAAGTTTCCTAAGGAAGGAGGGAATAATAGTGAAAAGGACGAACAACAGAAGAAGGAAGCAAAGTCGGTATGAACAGAGGGATAAGGATAGCAGGCGATAAGATACGTTTAGGACAGTGATGATAACAATAATAACTACTAGAGAATAAGGAACTAAATAACTATAGTGATGATGTACGGATGAGACGACTAGGAAATGGAGGCAGAAACAGGGAAAGAGGCATGAAGAGCTGGAAAGAGGAATAAATTCGGAGGAACAGGAACAGGGAATCAAGTTTATGGATATGCTTTTTTATATTATTCATGTAGAGAGAGAGAGAGAGATTCTAATTTGTTGCTCAAAAGACCTTCAATTAGCGCGATTTTCCCAAAGTTTCATTTATATAATATATATATATATATATATATATATATATATATATATATATATATATATATATATATATATATATATATATATATATATATATATATATATATATATATATATAATATATACATATACATATACATATACATACATACACACATATATATGTATATTTATCTGAGCAGAGGCTGAGAATTAGTTGGGTCTTTTGAAGAACTGAATAGGTTAAAAGCCTTCTCTGCGCATATACACACACATGCACAATAATAAAGAGGAAATAAACAGCATATGAAGTCTATTTTTGAGGATTCTCTTGTTACCAGTAATGGGTTTTCATGATTAAAAACGCACACACAATAACTATATATATACACATTATATATATACATTTATATATACTATATATATAAATATATATCATATATATATATATATATATATATATATATATATATATATATATATATATATATGTGTGTGTGTGTGTGTGTGTAAACAATTGAATTAAATCATCAACTTTCAAACATACCCACATGAATAGTGAAAGGCAAAATAACATGTTTGCCAGTTAAAGTACTGAACACAAGAAGCTTCCTCAATCAAAAGATTGAAAGAATCTTTTTCTAGCTTTTCGCCACCTTTCATACAAAAGCGAACAGATTTTGAAAAGGATTTCCTGAAATAAAAAGTCAAGTTTTTGAAAAATTTTAGCAAAAAAAAATTATCTATATATACACATATTTACACACACATATATATATATATATATATATATATATATATATATATATATATATATATATATATATATATATATATATATATATATGTCTATATATATATACATACACATAGAAAAAATGAGTATTTTAACTTGCGTTGCGAGGATTCCCTGCCATAATTACTTAAAATCGTCTTGTTATCAAGATTGCAATATCCAGCTTGGCGTGTTGAATTACAAAAATGTCTGCAGGGGCATACTTTTTTTTAAACTTCAACTTATTCCTTTTTTCTAATTTTTTTTTCATGATTTCTATATTTTAGGCAAAGCACATGCAAATCTGAGGCCCCTTTGAAGATCAAAGCGACTTCGTTCATATGACAGAAAAGTCTGAAAAAGAAAATAAAAAAAAAAAATAAGAAAACAAGAGGTGAAAAAATTTTATTTGGCAAATATTTATGACGCTTTATATTTCAGTCAGAACCAGCCTTTCGTTTCAGCAAAATGTAGCGATTTGAAACGCTCCTGGTTTTATCTTTGGAGGGTTTATTTAGCTAAAATGGAGATAGAATTCGAAATTCAAATCGAATTCGCTCAGAAACGGCTTGGCTGAGAATCCAGATGTTTCAGGTAACCCGCGGCTGTTCAGGTCCTCTCATTTTTTTTTATTCTCTTTTGACCAAGTTCTCTCCTCCGCTGTCAGATATTTCAATTCACTTGGCAAAACAGAACTTTATTTAAAAAAAAAATGTTCCAAAAGCTTTGCTTGCTTATTTCAGGAACACCTTTTCAAAATCTGTTCACTTTTGTATGAATGGTCTCGAAAAGCATGAAAAAAAAAAAATCTTTCAGTCTTCTGATTGGGGAAACTTTTTGTGTTCTGTACTTTAGATGGCAAACATTTTACTTTGCCTTTCACTGTTCATATGGGTGTGTTAGAAAGTTGAGGATTTTATTCATTTGTTTATATATATGTGTATATATATATATAATATATATAAAATATATATTATATATATAAGGAGGAAATATAACGTCCATGAAGCCTATTTTTGGGGTTTCTCTCGTTACCAGTAATGGGCTTTCAAGATTAAAAAATTCACACACACTATACATATATATATAATATATACATTATGTGTCTGTTTTTTTTTTTTTAATCTTGAAAGCCCATTACTGGTAACGAAAGGAACCCCAAAAATAGGTTTCACAGGCTGTTTTATTTCCTCTTTATTTTGCATGTGTGTGTGTGTGTGTATGTATGCGCAGAGAGGAATTTTAACCGATTCCATTCTTCAAAAAGACCCAATTAATTCTCAGCCTTTGCTCAGATAAATCGGCCTATGTCGGAGTGGCAATAAACAAAGGCTATTACAATCAGTGATATTCATTTTTTCGCGTATGTAGTTGTTCGACTCATTTTCCAATCCGATCACGCTCACACTACAGCATGCTAATAATATTTGGGAGGATTGTCATGGAAAAAAATACAGGCATCGTACGAAATCACGTATTTAAAAATTTGAAAGGATTTTTTTTAGTAATGAATTACTTAAATTAGTTTTCATTATTGAGAACATCAGAGGGGATTTATTATGCATCTGACGAAAATTGCCAGGTAACAATCGCATCGTTATAAAGAACTATTAAGCCAAAGTTTACAGGATTGCAATATTTAAGAGATATAGATCTACAGTTTTCTGTTAAAGAAAACTATTGTGTCGGCTTTGTCTGTCCGCCCTCAGATCTTAAAAACAACTGAGGCTAGAGGGCTGCAAATTGGTATGTTGATCATCCACCCTCCAATCATCAAGCATACCAAATTGCAGTCCTCTAGCCTCAGTAGTTTTTATTTTTTTTTAAGGTTAAAGTTAGCCAAGATCGTGCTTCTGGCAACGATATAGGATACCCACAGATAGATCCATTTTCGGTGGCCTCGATTATACGCTGTAGCGGCTGTACAGAAAACCCGATTGCGGCGAAGAAACTTCGGCGAATTTTTCACTTGTCATAGGCGTAGACAAATAAAATAGGCATGAAAGGCGCCTACTTATCAAGGTAGCAAGCAAGGTAACGCCACCATATAACTTAAATCATTGAAATGAGTAAAATTTTGAGTTACTGAACAATGCTTTTGATATGCTACATTGAATATCGTAGAGTATCGTAGGGGCACAGATAATAGAAGGGAAACAAGACAGGGCCGTCTGCTTATTCATCAAGATAATTAGGGACACGGGACCAGGGTCATCCACACACACTAGAGATTGGGCAAAAAATAGAGAGCTTGTGTTTCAAAGGTAACAAGTCCTCGGCTAATTGGACTGATGACTCGACTCCACCACCTGCTCTCGCAAGTTAAGTTGCTTTTGCGAAAAAGGCTTTCCGCGTATAATGTAGAACGTGGGTTTTAGGGGCCGGTAAATACCAGAACGATGGTTTTGTGGTTGTTACAGGGGTTGTAATTGATTGTTTCGTTTTTTCGCCTTTCAAGAGTGGATCGTACTGGTCAGGCGCGTTTGTGTAATGTTTTTAAATAAATTGTTTAGCTGACCTCTTGATTGATTGCTCTTTAGATGGTCATGCATGTACATTATATATATATATATATATATATATATATATATATATATATATATATATATATATATATATATATATATATATGTATATGTATATAATATATATACAGTATATATAAGTATATGTATATATATATATATATATATATATATATATATATATATATATATATATATATATATATATAGATCGAGTCTCGTATCTGAACTCCATTTCTTTCTTAATTTGGTTCGTGTATATATATATATATATATATATATATATACTGTCGATATATATATATATACAAATATTTTATATATATATATATATATATATATATATATATATATATATATATATCGGAAATGAAAGAAAAAGTAATTTTCAAAATGTGAAGAAAATCAAGAAAATTGTTTAATGTACACATAAACAGTGCATTTCTATGTATATGTACAGTATATTGTATTACAAACACACACACACACACACACACATTGTCGGTAGGGGATATTTATAAAATATATATATTATGTTTGTTTGGTTCCATTTGTTTATTTATTAAGATATTTATCTTACCAAAGGTGGTCGGAGAAAAACAATCACTGGGATGTTGAACTTCTGGGTGAGGGGTTGGTGTTTTTTCTAGAAGTGAATAAGGCAAGTGAACTGCTGGTCTTTTAATTATGATTCTTTTTCTTGCAAATAATCCATTTCTAACGATTAACTTACAACGGTAACTTATGACTTTACGTATTAGGTAAGTGGTGTAAATGTTGCTGGGGAACGCTGAATTTTTGAATCAGGAGTCATGACTAGGCCTATACCCATGACTGGTGTCTAATAAATACTTTTGATGGAGAGGGAGAGATTTTTGAAAATTTTAAATCTTTGATAGGTGTCTGATGAATAAGCCTACCTTTGATGGAGGGGAGATTGAATTTGGCCTACTTTTCTTATTCTTTTTTTTTTTATCGGTGTCCAATGAATACCATTGATAGGGAGGAAGGGAGTTTCATTAACGAATACATTTTTTTCTTTGTTCAAAATCTAAACACATTTGATTGGGAGGTATTTTATTCACATCGGCCTAATAGCTCCATCCCCACACCCGCCTCCCACCAAATCCCAGGCTACTCCAACTTCCCGTCACCAACCTCCATCGCATGAAAGCTGCGCAAATGATTTTTCTGGTCAAAATTACTTTTTCTTTCATTTCCCAAAATATTTGCATCAACTCGTGCTACACCTTGTATATACACACACACACACACACACACACACACATTTCACTTTAAACTGGAACGGCTCCGTTCTCGCCTTCCTGGTGATGGCTCAAAGCTCTCGCAGTGTCAAGAGGCGACTTAAGAGTAAGTCGAGTCGTTCCGATTGACAGATTTTGTAATTATCGGGAGGAAATAGGATTTCAGGAGCCCTTCATCGAAGTGGTCTGAGGGGAAGGAAGAGTGACTGTTGGAGTTTTTGACACCTGTAAAATAATTTTGCTTTCAAACCTTTTTTTTTTTTATTATTATTATTATTTCCTTTCCACAGTTCCTTATCATTAGTGAATCTCCTAGCGAACGGCTGCTGACCGTTCGCTAAGCGAGCCGCTGCCACCAGGAGAGACACGCATTGGCCATGGACAGCAATCGACCAGCGTATGTTTTATTTGAGTCAGTAGTTTCATTTTGTAAAATTCTCTCTCTCTCTCTCTCTCTCTCTCTCTCTCTCTCTCTCTCTCTCTCTCGAGAGAGAGAGAGAGAGAGAGAGAGAGAGAAAGAGAGAGAGAGAGAGAGTATACACTGTATTTCTGGAGATAGCAAATGACGGAATTTTTTTAGTGGGACATTCGAGCTGACGGAATGCTTTCATTTGCTAACGACAGGGAGGGATACGTACCATTTTTATTTACAGTCCTGCTTACATTAGCATAAATTCCCCTCTTGAGCAGATGTGAAGTTTAGGACAAAACGGAGAATCGGCTGGATCTAGTGTTTGTTAAGATACAGCTGAGTCATAGGTCAATGTGTTAAAGGGAAAAGCTGTACGTATGCACGAATCCTTAAAAAAAATGGAGTAATATGATGAAGATGGGAGGAGGAGGGTGAGAGTATAATGATGTATGATGAAGAAGGTTAATTTAAATAAAAAGATGTAAAATTTGGCTATTGAAAAAAAGAAGCGTGTGTTAAAGTGCAGAGAGAGAGAGAGAGAGAGAGAGAGAGAGAGAGAGAGAGAGAGAGAGAGAGCGGTAAACAGTAAATAGAGCAAACGGAAACACAGAGTTACATATTTGTCTCTGTGATCAGGAGATTAGGTGTGACGACGTGTGAGTTAACGTTTCATTTTATGGCTTGGTTTGTTCCGAGCTAAACGACTGGGGACCAGTGTTACGTACAAATTAATTGACGCTCATCAAAGTGAAGTGAAGATTAACAAAGGATCTTTCTTTTTTAATTAGAGAGTAATCCCTTTTCTCGATGTGGGAACAACATCATGATGTTTTCCTAGGAATCTTTTTTTTTTTTTTTTTTTTTTGCTTGCTTCTATCAGCACAACCTCTGCAGCGTGGTAATTATTCCTTATGTACATTGTTTCGCTACTAGGTCTTTGAGTTTCGTGTACGTGGCGTCACCTTGTGTGAAGTGACTGATATATTGCAACCCGATACCTGTCGTAGCATTGTCTCTTTGGATGTTTCGATTAATCCCATGTAACTGTGGTGAAGAGATGCACATTTCCCATCCTGTAGAATTGAAATTTACTGTAGAATATAAAATTTCTTCTCGGAAACATATTCAGAAACCGCAGCCACCCATTGTTAACTGGAACGAGTAAATAATTAAACATAATCAGACATAATCTTCATAAATAAACATGTAATGGTGGAATAAAGTGTTGTAGGGTAACTCTTAATGACCTCTCATCAGAGCAGATTATCAATTTCCTTCAAAGTTAGAGATCACTGCTGAAATGTTGGATGTTTATATGAGAGTTTGCTTCAAGATCTAACAGCTTAGTCTCAAAATTCCGTCATAATATCAATGAATAACCGTTAACTTTTTTAAAGGTAGCTCTATCAAACAATATATTTTGGTTACTGGAATGATGAAGGTACTTTATGTTTAATTTTTCGATATAAGAGGCCTGAAAGAACTATCCTGCTTAAAACGAGCGCCTCTGTCCACGGGAGTATGGAACCAAAGTTTGCCCTCTTCCGCACGGCTTATTAAATTACACGGCAGTCCAATTACGCGTATGCACGTGTAATCGCCTTATCTAAAAACCGGATGCAACGGCCGCTCATTAATTAGTCCAAGTCAATATTGGCGCGCTGAAAAAGGCGGAGACTCTCCGAGGACGCCATAAAAACAAGGCCAAAGTTGCGAGCGGCGCAAGAAAATGACTGCCATTAATTTTAAATTGAATTTCGGTGCGAGGTCTCATGGAATGGAATTAATAGCCGGAATTTCTCGGTCCGGATCATTCTTTCTCGATCCTCTGGGAAAAGAGAAAGTTGGGAGTTCATTATTACGAAGGGTATTCAGTGAGGGGTTGGGTCTTTTATATAGAATATTGGTCTCTTACGTAATATTACTTATATATGATATTACCAGGTAGATTTTTACGTTTAGCTGTTTATCTTTATGCATGTTTGTGTAGCAAGGGTCAAACATTTTTTCTCGTGCTTAAGAATCTTTGCAATATGTTTTGTGCAGTGTTTTATCAAGTTTGGCTAGACATACTTGGATTAGAATTATAAGAAGGAAGGCTGGAGATAAGTGGAGATTTGTGGAGGGCAAAGCACAGGGAAAGAAGTGAGTGGCGGAATTTCACAAAGGCCATTTGCGGCAAGCGGAGTTAGAGGCGATGATGATGATAATTAAGCGTTGAGCTAATGTTATTCATTTTCATATCTGAGTTAATGTATTTTTTCATGTTTCATTTTTTATTTCCAGCAGACAAAGCATTATATATATATATATATATATATATATATATATATATATATATATATATATATATATATATATATATATATATATATATACATACATTCATACATACATACATCCGTATAACTGAATCACGAAAATGTGGAAAGTGATGAATATATAAATAAAGATAACTGCTAAGTAAAGGACCTAGCGTCGAAAGGCCTCGCAGCACTCCAGTGTTTCCGTTTCCTTCGTGGATTTTATCTTTATTTATACATACATACATACATACATATACTACATATATACACACATATACATATACTCTATATATGTATATATATGTCTGTATATATGTATGTATGTATGTATGTGTGTGTGTTTGTGTAGCTTTGGAACTCTCATCATACTTTGTGTTTCTATTCTCCTTATAGTCTGTTTTTCTTTAAAAGTCATTTCCATCTCACCCGTCAGAGTTAGGCCTCAGCAATAGTTTTTCTAATCTTCGTCTTGCATTGACTAGAGGAGTTGTGTTTTCCGTCCATATCATTTATGTATTTATGAAAGTAGCTTTTGATTTTTATGCAAAACATTCAAGAGGACTCATAGACTTCACGTATGACCAGATTGCTTTTAAAATGAATATTATTACCGGACAGGAAAGAGGAAATATTTTAGTTATACCTTTACCCTAATATTGACAAGACTGGGAATATGGAATAAAGAAGACCCAGAGAGAGAGAGAGAGAGAGAGAGAGAGAGAGAGAGAGAGAGAGAGAGAGATGGATGGTGATGGGGCTATGTGAAACAATAAAGAGGAAATATTTTTCATCATTAGCCAGCCTAATATTGACTGGACTGGGGATATGGAATAAAGAGAGAGAGAGAGAGAGAGAGAGAGAGAGAGAGAGAGAGAGAGGAGAGGGGGGGAGGGTTAGGGGTGGGATTATGTAGAACGATAAAGAGGAAATATTTTTCATCATTAACTAATGTTGACAGGACTTGGAATATGGAAAAGAGGAGAGAGAGAGAGAGAGAGAGAGAGAGAGAGAGAGAGAGAGAGAGAGAGAGAGAGAGAGAGAGAGAGAGTGTCGTGCCCAGGGCGAGGTTAGGCGAGTCTTTAATGAAATCATGCCAGAAATACATCTATAATTAGTCGGCTCATTATGACGATTTCATTGACGATTAAATGCTCCGGCCGGATCATTGCCGCTCCACGCTCATCGCGTCCATTAATTTCCGGAATATCTCTCGTCTTTATGAAAAGGAAGGGATATTCATTATGCCGGGTCCGTATAGAGAGAGAGAGAGAGAGAGAGAGAGGGGCCTTGACATTTATACTCATGAAGTGGTACGAGTTTGTTGTGCATTTACACGGAAGGGAAATTGCTTCGAAGTTGGTTCATCTGAGTGTGAATGGTTGCTAATGAAAATTATTAGCGTGTCGAATGGGGCGTATGTTTTTATGTAATTTTTATGTATATGTTGACCTATTTGTTTTACGTCGCAGTTAGTTCTTAAATGCACTTTTTTTTTTACCAGTTGTGTTAATTCGTGATTTTATTAGTCATATTTAAATCAAGTGTCAAATGCATTTTATCATTTTTGTGGTTTTCAACCTCTCAAGTGTTACTCTACGTATTTAAAAATATGTATTTTATGTTTGTTATCATTTCCTGCTTTCAATTATAGTTCAGCTACTTTCTAGCTACTTTCTACTGGCGATTCGTCTGCTGTATAGGTGACCAAAAATGTAGAGATATGTGTAAACATTTAAAACATGTATGGTTATTATTCTTCGCCTGAAACGCCTGAAACATTTAGACGTTGCTTTAAAAATGTCAATATTTTTTACCTAAAGTCATATTAACATACTCATTTATTACTTTAATCCCTTTTCTCTTTCTCCTTGTCTTTATCCGCTCAGCCGCGACCTCATTAATGAAACATGTAAATACCTTTTTTCGACACTGATCTGTAATTAAAATGAACGTATTTGTGTTGAGCCATTCAGCTGCTATTTCTCTTATTGAAATGGATATCATGTTATTTTGGAGAATTTTGCCCTTTCGACCCAACCGTAATCGTGAAAGGAACCCCCTCCCGCCCCCCGTCCCCCTTCCTCCATCCCCAGTGGCCTAGTTGACCTGAAACACACAGCTCTTTTGGTGGATCCATTTTTGTCTTATCTATTTTTCCTCCGTTTCCTTGTAATACAGGAAAGGTCATTGATGTCGGTCTGTGCTTGGAATTCTGGCTGTTCTCGCCAGTGCGTGTGTTTTATATTTACATGATTATTATTAGTTTTTTTTTTTTTTTTTTTTTTTTTTTTTGTTGAGTCCCTTTTTTCCCACTATCTGAGCCCTGATTTATTGTGGTTCTTGGTTTTGTCTTTAAAGGGATTTATCAGTATATTGTATAGCAAGGTGGACACAAAGCGAGGGAAGGGTGCGTTCTCATCAGATTAAAAGAACGCCATGTTGTGGAATCACACGAATCGCAGCGAAATTAAAGTCGTGTAAACGTTTAAAATAAAATTATTAATTAATACCATTCATAGGTTTCATTTGCATTAAGAAATTAGTCAGGTATAAGAAAATGTACGACTTCTTTGAAGCTGCTGGTTTGCGTACATAACGGGGAGTTTATATCTGATCGCTTATTGTAAGAATTGTTCAGTTACAGTCAATTGTTATTTGTACATACATATAAAAAGGTATGTCTGTATATATATATATATATATATATATATATATATATATATATATATATATATATATATATATATATATATATATATATATATATATATATACATTAATTTTATATATGTATGTATGTATTACAAATAACAGTTTACTGTTTGAACCATTCTTACTATAAGCGATCAGATATAAATTCACCGATATGTAAACCAGCAACTTCAAAGAAGTTGCAAATTTGCTTATACCTGGCTAATTTCATAATCCAAAGAAAACCTATTATTGTCAATAAATAATTGTTTTATTCTAAATATATATATCCATATAATAAATATATATATATACATATGTGTCTGTATGTATGTATGTGTGTATGCAGATTAAAAAACGTTGCCGTCATATCTCAACAGCGCCGAGAGAGCGAGAACAGTTTATTATCGCGGAGAGAAATATCCATTAAGGGCTGTTTATTGCTTTCTTGTGAACAGTAAATGTCAGTTGACCATGCAAAGGAGCTTTATCAGGAATCTTGCTTGCTTCCTTTATGTGCTTTTGTTGCGGGTAGCGATGTTTGTGTGTTGTCTGTGCGCGTATGTGGCCGTGGGCGCTCGTGGGCGTGGATTGGGATGTTTGTTTGTGTTTTTCTTCTAAGACAATGCGAAATGGCGGGGGGGGGGGCAGGACTGTGGTAAAGATCATGGCAGTGTGACGAATGAGTGGGTGACTCCTTTGAGGAAGAAAAGGATGCAATAACGGCACAAGAAGAAGTAAGGAAGGAAGGAAGGAAAAGAATAAAAAAGATTACGCGAAAGACGAATACGACAAGAATAGGGGGAAAAATATCGTTAATGCATTGAATAAATCGAATGAGAAAGGGGTGACCTACTTTACGATCAGAGAGGAGGAAAATAATACCGGGATTTTAAACATGGAAGAATGAAGGTTCATATACCCAACCCTCACGAAGAAAGTCCATGAATATTGAATGAGATCAAATGCTGCGCGGAAGAGAGGAAATCTTCCCGTGAATCATATGACACTGTTTCACTTGTCTTTGGCTGGCGTTTATCCTACCTGCAATGCAGAAATTCTTTAGATTGTAGATTGCACATCGATCTTCATCTATTCATTCTTCCGGAATGTGACTTTGTGGCGTGGTCTTTTTCGGCGTGGACGTTTTGGCGTACGTTTTGCGGCAAAGGACATTTTGGCGTATTATTTTATTTGCCGCATGTCAATAACTTGCTGTTTAAAGGTGTTTCGTTCTAACAGCCTTTTCCTATCTAATTTTAGGTTATTTAGCTTTTAAACAAAACAACAGGTAGATAACTGTCATTGCATACAAAAAAAAATTAAAAACAGCCTTTCTGGTGATAGCAAATTTTAGGTTATTTAGCTGTTAAGCTAAGCGACCATTAGATGCCTACCATTACACACAGAAACAAAATTTAAACTCCTTCGATTACTTTGGAATTTTTTTCCAGTCCCCGCTGATCCGTTTAGTTCTAAATGACAGAGCCCTTGATGTCTCAAGAAATTTTAAGCAAAAGAGGAAAAGAGAAGTTTGCATATAACGGATATATATTTACGTATTTGACACATGTAGCGCACGTGATAATTCCATCATGTTTTGGCGACGTGGGACTAAAAATGTTTTTAAAGGAAGAATCCACACGAAAAATGGAGAAGTGATCACGTTCCCTCAGCAGTATCAGTTGAAGTTGCTCGAATTCAAAGGCAGAGCAACGGAAACCTAAGAGAATATTTCGAGTGTTCTCAACCACTGCTTAGCAAATGCAAAACTTCGAATTAAATTAAAAATGATGAGTTACGGTCGGTAATTCCACAGAATTTATTTTGTGCTATCTTCACTCAATTTTAATGCTTTTTAGAATGAAAACAGAATTTTTAATGTATTTGTTATCCTCCCATAAAGTGTGTGCGCCAGTGCCCAAAAAAACATGCGCTGAAATGTCCTCTGCCAAAAAATTTACGACAAAAAGTCCTAGACCGTCATTCTACAGTACATCAAGGTTCCCATCTCTCTCTCTAAATTACACACATACACACACACACACACACACACACATATATATATATATATATATATATATATATATATATATATATATATATATATATATATATATATATATATATATATATACATGTGTGTGTGTTTCGACTCTTTAAAAATATAATCAGAGAAATCTGTACATTACTTCTGTTGTCACTATTGCAGCCCTGTTCACCAGTATATGTATGTCCAATGTAGATGAATAAGTATTTGTATGGTATTATTCATGGTGGGTATATAATAAGCTGTAATAATTGACATCCTGATCCTCTGATGAGAGGATCTGAATTACTCTTGATGAGAGTAATCAGGGCACTGACGGAGTTATCCTTCATTAGCCAGCTCTAGGGTAAATTTTGGCTTATTGGAGGAGGAACTGGCTATACCACTTCATTAAGAATATATTACAGTGAAAGTTTTTTTTATAAAACCTGGCTTTCAACGCCCACTTGAACGGTTCAGATTTTTAGTTTGATTGATGTAGTGGATTTCAGATAATTTTTTTTTTGTAAGGAAAGATGCTTTTGAAAAATAATTGGTCTTCATTACAATTAATACTGCAACTGAATATCTTATTAGTATAAGAATTCCCACGGTTTTTCATTGGTGTGTTACTTTTTGTTAGTGCTCAGTATAATCATCCTTGTAATTCGGGACTTCCTTTCGTTTTAGAATCAATTTTACTTCAGTTCCTGCTTGGTATTGTGGGAATGCCGGAATCATTATGGTTCCTGTTTAAACATATAACTGTATTTATGAGTGGAATCCCAGTGCTTAATGTATGGCAAGGAATTAAAACCTTACGTAGAGCATTTTTCCATAGGCCTTGGCATCTTCCCCAAAGTATGATATCTTTTTTTTTTCGTGGCCTTCTTAATCAACCTAGAGGAGGAGAGAAGGCCTTGACAATCGAGCCTTCTCTTATGGTAGGAAGTGTCTACGAGAAATTATCACATGGTACGTCAAATCCTCCAATGCCGACAAAACTGTAGATCTTATAAGTTGTAAAAGTAAGATTAAAGTTGAACGATCAGAAAATTGGCACTGGAAGATAACATCTGCAGTAATAAAACAATCGCAGGCATTATTGCGTGTCTTAAAACTACAACGGCAGTAAAAAAGGGTAGGTGCAGTTTTGACTTCATTATAAGACAAAAACATATGAAGTGAGAGAACACTTGAAGTCATGACTTCATCGCGTAACCAAACTTACGACTGCAATAAACGAACGAGGGGCTGACTTCGTTATGGAATCGCAATATAAAATTTAGGCTAAAGACCAACCGGTGGGACCTATGAGGTCATTCAGCGCTGGAAATAATGTACGAGTGGCTGACTTCATTATGGAATTGGAATATAAAATTTAGGCCAAAGGCCAAGCCGCTGGGACTTGGGAGGTCATTCGGCGCTGAAAATAATGTTGAAACAATTATTAGGAGAGGGTGGAAAGTCAAATGGAAGAAAGAGAATATGAACGAAGGTATAGCAAAATGAATGAAAAGGAGTTGTAGCTAGGGGCCGAAGGGACGCTGCAAAGCACTTTAAATAATACCTACAGTTCACCGTGTGAGGCACACTGACGGCACTATGTTCCCAAGTTTTCATCGGCAGTACTTCATTATGCGCCCATTAAAAAAGTAAGAAGAAATACCAGTACTTGTTCACTTGTTTAAAATTGTAGTAGGTGGCATACCATTAAATTTAGAATTATATCATTCTAAACCTCATGATTCAGGTGGAATGTAGAATGATAGGATTCTAGAAAGTGGGCTGGCATGAATTCTACAATTTTCCATTTTGCTCTGAATTATGTAAGCGTGTCGTTTCTATATTCCACCTCTCATGGAAAAAAATAGGGATTAATACCCATCACTAAAACTGAAGTAAAATACAAACGCTTATTGCAACTTTTCATATGCGAAATATTTGGGTCAGGCATTGAAAAGCGCCAATTAAAACTTTTGTTGCTAATTAATTCATTCCGGGTTTTATAGAACAATGCTTCCAATTAATGACTAGTCCTGAATTAACTGTTTGTGATACACAGAGCAATAGTTTGAACGGAATATGCTGCGCGGATTTGCCGCGATTGTGAGTGTTGCTTAGCAACAGTTTTCAACATGAAAAAAAGTTATTATTGAATTAATCTCTATTCATTGAGATATTATTTGTTCCTGTTATATGAATTTTTGTTATGGAACTGGATTAGTTCTCAGGGAGCTGTTCCTGGTGACGTAGAATAGAATAATGTTGAACTGTTGAATAAATCAATTATTTGATTGGATTAGGAAGGTCGAACCTCTGTATGTTCAGTTAACATGGCTGTCGAAATACTCTGCATCATTTGCACTACAGATATCTCTGACAGACAGAGAAACTGATCTTTCTCTGATACATATTGTAACACTATTAAAGTGGCATCATTATTGGGATCCACAGCAGTCTCCATAATCCATTTTCCTCGGTAACCAGCAACACCTTTAAAAAAAATCGCAAAACCCAATATGTTGGTTTTCTCGCAACACAGAAAAAATACCATCCTCCTCGCGGGAAGTTATAATGAGTCTCACAATAGTATGTTATTCAGCGATGTCTTGTGTTTTTTACGTAGGAAGTCATAGTCCTTGTCATAGGTTAGGCACTTCTTGATTGGGCTGTTTCTTTTTTTTTTTTTTTTTTTTTTTGAAATAATTATTTTGAAAAATGCAATGAATTTGTTTTATAATATAGAAGTCATATCTGAAATACGCCCAGTTGATGGTGTGTATATATATATATACATACACATATACATATATATACATACATATACACACATATACACACACACACACACACACACATATATATATATATATATATATATGTGTGTGTGTGTGTGTGTGTGTGTGTGTGTGTGTGTAAGAGTATCGTTGTTTCTTTTGAGTTTTGTTTAGGAAATTTCAGTTATTTAAGTTCATTAACGTTGTCTTTCTCATTAAATAGAAATTATTTTGGACGGAGAATTCGCATTCTTAATCCTTGAAATATGTGTTATTGGTATACAATCTCTCTCTCTCTCTCTCTCTCTCTCTCTCTCTCTCTCTCTCTCTCTCTCTCTCTCTCTCTTATATATATATATATATATATATATATATATATATATATATATATATATATATATATATATATATATATATATATATATATATATATGTATATTTATATTTATGTATGTAAGATTGTATGTACGTAGGTGTGCGTGTATAAATAAACCCTCGGGCAAGATTTCATCACTCCACACCTCCTCACTCTACTCGCATTCATGCATTTTATTCATGTTATTCTTCCTTCCGTGAAGAAAGAACTGGTTAATCCGATCGTCTATGGAATGATAATAATGGCTTAAGGTGAAACTGGGCGAAGACAAAGGGACTCATTAGCATTTCTTTATTATTCCGCAGCGCGTGAAATAATTAATTACAGAATATGATCCCGGTAATGATGAACGAGCGTTCGTGAAGTCTCGGTAGCGTTTCTTATTGAATTATTCCCGAGTTAGAGAGACGCGGGGAGATGTTGTTTCTCTCTGATCTTAATTCGTAATTGTTTATCTAGCAATTTGTTCACATTAGTTATGCTTGGATTGCAGAATAATGAGTGTTGTTTCTCAGCTTTAATGGCAGATTAGAGGCACTTGGGATAAACTTGTATTAGTAGGCAACTCACCGTGTTATTTCATTATTTTATTAAGTTTTATTTGGTCTCTCCTGCGCATTGTATAACACTTTCAGATTGTAGGGTGAACCAGTATGAGCTTCAGGTAAAATTGGCCTTGGTCCAGAGGTCTACATTATTCCCCTGATAACCTTAACACACTTACGATCTGATTTTGGGCAAGAGCCCGTGCTGCTATAAAAAATCGGATTAATCTCAACAGAGTATAATAATAATAATAATAATAATAATAATAATAATAATAATAATAATAATAATAATAATAATAATAAGAAGAAGAAGAAGAAGAAGAAGAAGAAGAAGAAGAAGAAGAAGAAGAAGAAGAACGCTGTGAATTACCTGGTAACCTGGAATGTAAAATAAAACATATGATGAATCTCTTTATATTAAATAAATTTACCTATAATTCTCGACGTAAGATTATGCTCTTTTAAGATGAGATACAGACACTCCCTAACCCAGAAGTTGTGATATTCAGTATCCGATTCATGTATAGACCTGGAAATATTCCATATTTTCGGATCATTAATGTAGACGTGAAAGCGCTGTCTTCCCTTCCCGCTGTTGGTCAAAAGGTACGAAAGTATCAGGAAAGTTAATGCAGCTGGAAGTTTGCTCCCATTAAGTAAAAAGAAAAGTCCTTTTCCTTTTAAATACATCTGTTAATTTTTCTTGATGAATCAAGTGATATTTTTTTATGCAGAATTTTTATTTTTTTATGTTGAACCCTCCTTATCGGTTTCTTATTGAAGTCTTGTATTGTTTGCCGAATTAATTTTAGCCTTTCTACTGTCCCACCGAATTGCATTGGGTGCTTTCCTTTTGAATTTAGTTGGACTTTCCTTCTGGTGAATTCAATTTTTCTTTGATCCCTTTTTATTGAGATGAATATGTATTTGTTTGACTAATTTGGAGCTATTTTGCAGTGGATGTAGATTGTTTCGTTACCTATTGAATTCAGTTGGTCTGTGTTCCTATTAATTAAAATTAGTCCATGTTGAAGGTACGAGGATTTTGTACTTTCTCTCTGGCGAATTCGTTTTGTCTAAGTTTATAATAAATTCAATTGGATTTGCGTGCTTA
The DNA here is from genome assembly GCF_040412425.1 of Macrobrachium rosenbergii. Lineage (NCBI taxonomy): Eukaryota > Metazoa > Arthropoda > Malacostraca > Decapoda > Palaemonidae > Macrobrachium > Macrobrachium rosenbergii. The sequence goes on from NC_089768.1 coordinate 30,695,390, forward strand.
TTGATCTGAGTGTACCTTTTTTCTGTTGAATTCAACAAACTTCCTTTGATGCCTCTTTTACAGATGCTAACATTTATAAATATAAAACCCATTCAATTTAGTTCGTATCTCTATACAGGAATTATCCAAGACTAAGATTTTGCGTCTCCTTCCTTTCAAAGGCTTTAGAAAAACGAGAGAGCGAATTAAAAAAAAAAATCTTGATGAATAAAGTTGAGGAAGATTTAATCTGCGGGGATTTTTTTTTTTATGTCAGAGAGAGCTCCGTGGAGATTCAGGAGACGTGTGATAAACCCTTTCCATGGCATTTTTAGATAAAACTGTTGACATATAAAAGTTTTTCTTTGTCTGTCATATTCTTTTGTTCTCCTCCTCCTCCTCCTCCTCCTCCTCCTCCTCCTCCTCCTCCTCCTCCTCCTCCTCCTCCTCCTCCTCCTCGTATTCATCAGAATTTTTTTTACTCTTATGAAATTGTTTATGCAACTATATTTGTTTGTTTTTCTTCATCATCATTCTGTTGAAGGATTTGCAGTAACATTGTTACTTACGCAATGCTAATTCATGTTGATATATATATATATATATATATATATATATATATATATATAATATATTTATATATATATATATATATATATATATATATATATATATATATATATATATACACACACATACGTAATAGTAAATATTTCTATATCTGCACACTACATTTGTTAAAAAAGATTACCATATATATATATATATATATATATATATATATATATATATATATATATATATATATATATATATATATATATATATTCTCATTTATATAATTTAATATGTACGTGTATAAAATATATGTATTTATGTGGGAATGTGCATATGTAAATCATTTTATTTTAGTCTTGAACAAGTGTGTATAAAATGTGTGTAGATATAGAAATATTTATTATTATTATTATTATTATTATTATTATTATTATTATTATTATTATTATTATTATTATTATTATTATTATTATGTGCGTTTATAGCTATTTTTAATCCATTCGATGTTCCATGATTCGAAGAAAAATTACCAAGAAAAAACGTTCAATAAACTGGTCATAAACTCGCCTATTTTGTATTGACGTAGATTAGGGGAAGAACTCTTTGAAAGCAGAGACTATTTAAATAAAAAAAAAACAGAAAACTAAAACAACAAGGAAGATGATTTTGGGGCTGTTTTACTTTTTTTGTAATGAATCATTTTGAAAATAATGTTTCTTAAGCAGAATAATTAAATCAAGTTATTATATAGTAAATAACCCATCACTGCAGTACATTGAATGGCCCCATGATTCACCCTGTATTTTTTTTTTTTGAATGACAGTATTCTCTTTTTTTCTCATTTTCCATTTTTCTCTTAAATTGCAGCTGCTTCGGCGGGCTGAGTAAACGCACACAAGTAATAATAATAATAATAATAATAATAATAATAATAATAATAATAATAATAATAATAATAATAATAATAATAATAGTAATAATAATAATAACAGATAATTAGAATGTCAAACTATGGAGTAAAGGAATGTAGAAAAAGTATTGAATGTAGACAAAGTAATATTGAAAAAGTATCGAATATAGAAAAAGTAATGTATAAGTATCGAATTTAGAAAAAGTGGCAGAGAAAAAGATCGAATTTAGCAAAATGAACATAGGAAAAGTACCGACTTTAGAAAAAAAGTAACATACATAAGAAAAGCATCGAATTTTGGAAAAAACATCTCATCTCTCTTGTTAATTTCCTGGACGCATCTCCGACTTATGAAATAAAAATCCGGAGAGAGAGAGAGAGAGAGAGAGAGAGAGAATAGGAAACTGAGAAGGATTCAAGAAGAAACAAAAAGGAGAATCTCGACTACCAGAGCAGCTGTCGCACAACTAAACTTGCAAATAGAATTGTTGATAGTTAGCGAAGGCACGGGAGGCAGGAGGCCGACAATTCTTCGTTTGACTTCGCGGAAGTTTTCAAAACAAGCAAGAACTGGATTCCGACGTCGTGGTATTGGCTAATTGTTTGCTCCTCTTCGACTGATTTAATCTGACGTGTAGCAGCTTCAGGGAGGCTGGCAATTTTATATATGTATATTGTATGTATATATATATATATATATATATATATATATATATATATATATATATATATAAAATATAAATATATTGTATATTTATATATATAAAATATAAATACATATATATGTATATATATTATATATATTTTATACATATATAAAATATACATATAATATATATGTACATAGATACATGTAATATATATGTGTACATATACACATACACGCACATACATAAATGTGTGTATATTCACAAATATACATATATATATATATATATATATATATATACATATATATATATATGTGTGTGTGTGTGTGTGTGTGTGTGTGTGTGTATATATATGTGTGTATGTGTGTGTGTGTGTGTGTGTGTGTGTGTGTGTGTGTACAGACATACGAGTGATTACTACAAAGAAGATAATAAACTTCTCTTCTGTGAGGAGAATTATTATCATAGGTGCCGGAAAACACAGGAACACGCAGAGAATTCCTCAGCTCCAAGTACGAAAAATAGAGACATTAAACTTAACAGTTGCTTTATTGTTTATTTACAAAGTACTGCGGGATTAGGTGTCGAGTCGGGTGCTAAATATCTACCAGAGAAGATGGGGGGGGCGGTTAGAGAGAAGGGGTCCCCTTGCCCCAGAGGTGACTATAATAGTACCATAAGCAAAGCAAGTTTCTTTGCTGGTTGTCAATGCATCTGCGTGTATCTTCAGTCAATAGAGAGCATTTAATCGAAAATCAATGGCGGTTATGCCGACAAGTGTTTCCAAACAACAGTGCTGATCATATTCTGAAATCTTCGGTGACTTCTTCCCATTCATGTTTTGCCAATGTCAGTCACTCGTGTTCTCGTTCTTTTTCTGGTCACCAAAACGCCTGGTGTGTCGAAATTCACTTTATGGCGGAACGTAACGAGAGTCCGTGTCATAATAAAAAAAGCCTTTGCTATTTTTTCTTTTACTTTAAAGTGCAGAGGATATGCTATTCGGAAATTTCGTGCCCTATTTTGCCGTGATTTCGCTAATCGATTGGCCGACGCATTAGATGAACGGAGAGAGAGAGAGAGAGAGAGAGAGAGAGAGAGAGAGAGAGAGAAATATTCCAGTGGGGAAGAGACAAGATCGGACAAACTGACGTATGTTATGTATCTTATTTTGGGATCCTGTATCCAAGTGCAAGCTTCTGTGTTCGTGCGTAATACATATGTATACATCATTACTTTTAAATGCTCAGGCATTTTTCGAATACGCTCTGGAACGACTTCGTTATAAGAATCTTCTTCAGTTTGAGCAGCTCCTATTGTATCTCTTGGACTGGCATATTATTCAGTTGCAGCGTCGTCTTTATGCCGGAGTTTTCCAAAACCATTTAGTTTCACGATGCCCTAAATCTTCGTTCAACACAAGATTTGCTTCTGTTTTATCAGAAACGTTCTTACTTCTCTATTTCCGAATAGTATTGCTTTTCAAAAACATCTTTTCGACACTTGCGGATAGTTTGCACACATTATACTCTGTTTTTTTGGGTCTGACGTTAAGTATCCATTATAGTCTGTTTTTTGGGGGTCTGACGTTAAGTATCCACATTCAGTATCACGGAGGATAATCGTGATTGGAAGAGCTCGTGCTGCTCACCTCCCACGAGAGGTGACAGTAATATTGGCTGTAGATATTTACCGCCACCCGCAAAAAATGGTTAAATAAAAAGACTAAACGTCTCCTCCACGCTCACACTGTGTTGTTAGTATGGACTCCTCAGCCCTGAAGGTGCATAGAAACTTGTGGTGGGCTTGTCATTGATGAAAACTATTACCAATGAGAGAGAGAGAGAGAGAGAGAGAGAGAGAGAGAGAGAGAGAGAGAGAGAGAGAGAGGGGAATGTGGTGACTCAACCAGCCACTTTGAGAGGTGCAGTCAGCCAAAGGAATTACGATGGCTGAGTGGTGCATTGCTTGGTAATATTTGTTAGGCCTATGGACCTATCCTGGCCTACCGTGCACCAGTTCCCTTAGCTATGAATAAGTGTCGATGGCATCTGTTGTTTGTTAGGCCAGGAATCCTAGCCTGCCGTGGGTCCAGCAGACTCTGTTCCAGAAAAAGGCGTGGGTCTAGCAGACTTGTTCCTAAAAGACGTGCTGAAACCCCCTTAAAATGGAAACGGGCTAATGGTGAAAAGTGTTTGTGTGTGTGTGTGTGTGTGCGTGCGTGTTGTGTGTTTTTGTGTTTGTGTTTGTGTGCTCGCGCCCATGTGGTCTTCGCAGTAACCTTGACAACTCAAGCAACAGTTTATGGGTCATTATCTGCGAAACACAATTGAATTACTTCCCCTGGCAATCTCTTCAATGGCTTAACTTGCTGTCCGAACTTTTCGACACAATCTTTGGCCAGCGAGAAAGTTAAAAAAAAAAAAAAAAAAAAAAGGAAAATAAAACTACTGTAGTTTTTCTGAAAAGACAAACCTAACTTTGCTCACTTCTTTCGGGTGTGTTTTTTTTCTCTCTCTCTCTCTCTCTCTCTCTCTCTCTCTCTCTCTCTTGCGGTGGTCACGATTGCCTAAACACAGTGAAACTGGCCCGAGAATTGGTTTGGGAATTCTCCGTGTAGTTTTTTCGTGTGTTTTGTTTTGTTCGTGAATTTTTTTTTTTCTTTGCTTCCTAATTTTAGTTGATCGAGACGTGAATTGTATGACAGGTTGATAGATTTGCCTGAAATTGTCTTTTTTTATCGTCATTTCCGAATTATAAATAGTCCAGTGCGGGTTCATTCCATCCATCTTTTTCTTGTTTGAGGTATCGGAACGAAATTCTGCCCATTATAGTTTCATTGCCGAGATTTTATAATCGTTTTAAAAATCAAAAAGGGTCTGCTACTTTCCTTCGGCGTTCAGTTGCTTTCAAAAAAAAAAAAATGAGAAAAAATAAACTTGAATTTATGAAAAATTTCAGCGTGATTTGTCTGTCGTCTGCAACTTTAAAAGGTATGATGTCTAACAGAATTCTCTGTTTCAACAAAAGCAATAAAATGGTGACACAGGAAAAACAGCAGAGTTGGTAGAAAATAACGCTGAGGCATATACTATTCTTCTTCTTGTTATTGTTGTTGCAACATCATTTGTCAAGTCCGATGTTAGCCCGTATAACTAACCTTTAGAGCAAAACTAAAATCTCTCTTAATAATTTTTTTCTCCCATGAGACTCTCCACCTTCCTCACTTTCCTCACCTTCCTACAACTCATTTCCTCCCGTGGCGCACGAGAGACCATCTGGCGTCATTTATCTCGATTCTGTGATCACAGTCGACCTCATTTTCCTCATCCGGAGATCATCTTCATCACCATTATCATAATCTTTTTATCTTTTTCCTCAAGGCACTTCGCTTCTCCCCTTCCAATCTCACCATCTGACCTGCGTGAGGTAGGGCGTAGGGAGGAGTTGGGGGGAGGGGGGTTTGAGAAGTGTAAAGGGTAAGGTTTGTTATCTCTTTAATCGTTTGTCTTCGTATTTGCAATTTTATTCATTTTGGTTTGAAACTTTTGCTTACTCGAGTACAGTTTATTAATGCATGAAGAGAAGACGAATAATTTTATTCTAAAGGCTGTGCAAAGCATCAGCTCGAAAAGGTGCCCGGTGCCAATCCATCCGCAACCGAGGTCATCACGAGGTCACACCGATATCGTTCGTGAGGTGAGACGAACGATGAAACGCGGTTCAATAATGCTGTTAAGAGAGACGTCCATTATCTTCGTGAAAGTTTAGAGTCCGTACATCCCTTTTTCCAAAATGATTCGTTAACCAGTGCACTCAATTTTTTTTTTATTTCTTTATGGGTAATTAAGAAAGAGTGAGGCGTGGAAGAAGACGCGGAGGAGCGAAGGTAAAAAGGAGTAATTGGCGACAGTAATGGTAACAAACTGGAAGGGAGCCGGAGCCATTTTATTTTCCTGTTTCATTCTTTTGTCCCTTTTTTTTTTTTTTACATTTTTATCCTCAGGTGCAATGGAGGGGAAATGAACCGATAGTGAGTACACGAGGGGAACAGAGAGAGAGAGAGAGAGAGAGAGAGAGAGAGAGAGAGAGAGAGAGAGAGAGAGGAGAGAGAGAGGGTTGACGATGAAATGGATGAGGGAGAGGGAAATATCACAATTTTTATCTGTAAAATATATTGCCAAGTTATGTGAACAAAAGCGAAATTATAAAATATATAAATATGACAATTTATATATATATATATATATATATATATATTGTAAAACAAGTTATGAGTTAAACTGAGAATATATATATATGTGTATGTTTATGTATATATATATATATATATATATATATATATATATATATATATATATATATATATATATATATATATATATATATATATATATATATATATATATATATATATATATATATATATATATATATATATATATATATATATATATAAATAAATGCCTTGCATGATGTTTGATCGCCAGTCAGAAGTTGAGCAGTCCACTTTTAAAAGCTGAACATCGATTAACTTTCAACGTCGATAACTTTTCTCTGCATTATGACGTCATTCCCATCCTCCTCCTCCTCCTCCTCCTCCTCCTCCATCCTGCGTCTACTCTTGCAGTGATTCGTGAGTTTCCTCACACCTCAGATCGTGAGATGAGTTCTGATCTCGTTCGGAACTGTGTAAGCAAGCCTCTATGCCTCAAAACGTATTTCATTTTTCAATGTACTGAACATTTAAAGTTCAATTATCTATTGGATTTTAGCACTGACATGTCGTCCCTTTTTAAGCAAAGTGTCGAATGTGTATTTTTTTCAGTTTTGTAAGTTTTATGTATCGACGGTGATTTTATCACTGACTTTATATTTTATCAAAGTTTCAAGTATGGTGGGAGAGAGACGCTTGATACTTAGCTGAAACTGGAGTCATTGTTTTTTTTAGCGTCTTTCGTTAGCTGATCCGTAGCCCAAGTCCTGTACTGTATATATTATGATTTTATTCTTTACGTGTGAAAAAAAAATGACGAAATGCTGATGTAAAATACGTCAAAATTCCACTTTAAAATTTTAACGAGTAACTATGACTGGCTAGTTTCCTGTTTATCAGTTGAATATTTGTATATATGTATACAAGTATGTAGGATTATTCCCTTACAGTTTTGTACTGCCATAATATGGATGTGTTCCTAATATTATTGAATTGTAATAATTATGAGTATGTGAATATATATATATATATATATATATATATATATATATATATATATATATATTATATATATATATATATATATATATATATATATATATATATATATATATATATATATATATATATATATATATATATATATATATATATATATATATATATATATGGCTCGTAAATGACATAACAGAAAAAGTGTCAAGATTAACCACTTGACTTTACAAATCCTGACATAATCCGGACAGCCCGCTTCACCCCAGAAAATTAGATATCGGATAAACTCGACATCAAATTTTCCTCGCAGTTCCACCCTTAGATCCTTGTGCTTCGAACGCGTCCCAGTGCTTGCCTTGACAGCCTAGATTTCATAAAATCAGATCAGACATCAAATACGTGCGCACGCGCGCACACGATCCTATTTATAAAGGTGCCTGTGGGTTTGTGAATGTTTGTGCCCGTGTGTTGAGTAGTGCGCTTCGTCTGAAAAATATTTAGTTACTGGAAGCCACGGAAGGAAAAGTAATCAAGTTAGTGATATAAAAGGTGCTACAGCCAGTGAACCCGTTCCCGTTGGAATGGGAATTGAATTGGAATTGGTAATTGGCCATCTGACAGCAGGACCTGCGTTACGAGTCTTGGGGAGTTTATGTCAAGAGATCCCCTTCCCCACCTCCCCCCCCTCTCTCTCTCTCTCTCTCTCTCTCTCTCTCTCTCTCTCTCTCTCTCTCTCAGCACTAATCTCTGCATTCCTCACTGAAAGTGGATCTTGCAAGGCGCATTCGTCCTTGGGGAAAACGTAAGTTAAACCCCAGTATACTTAATGATATCTAATGTCTGTTTCAACTCTGTTGTATATTAGTTTAGCGGAGATAATCACAGTTACTCTACTGCGTTTATTTTACCTGTTTGTTTTCGTAACTGCCTTTTACATCAGATATCAGTGTTTAATAACAGTTATGGCACTGTTTTAACAACTAGTCTGCAAAATCTGCAGTAGTAATATAGATGGTTTTATTCTTGACGAGTCATGCCGAAAGCGACGAACAGAATTTAAACGTTTCAATGATTTCATCACATCCGTGATTTTATATCTTAGTATTTTTAGCTTTGTACTAGAAATTAGTCATCGAAAAGGCGTCATTTCTCTCTCTCTCTCTCTCTCTCTCTCTCTCTCTCTCTCTCTCTCTCTCTCTCTCTCTCTTGTTCAAACACTTCCATATACACGAAAATACTTTTTTTTAAACGCGTTGCCATGCTCGACTTTAAGTATTTTTATTATGTATATAATTTACGAATGACTTTGCACGTGCAAGGGGCCAGCGTGTTGCCGAAGGTCGTTTTGAGAAGAAATAGACAGCTGTGGATGCGATGAAATATTTTTATAGAGAGGGTTTCATCGGTGGTTGAATATGAACTTCTACTTGATGAAGATTATATATATATATATATATATATATATATATATATATATATATATATATATATATATATATATATATATATATATATATATATATATATATATATATATAGTATTCTCATTCTCCTCAGTCACGAAGATAAAATATCTCGATGTACTCCACAATGAAGACGAAGGAGAAAACGGAGTGGAGAAAGGAAATAAAGTTCTTAATTCGTCCCAACAGTTTCGCCTTCCATCAGGCCTCTACCGGGGAACATCACTGACTAATCAGTTTAAGAAAAACAAATCCTGGACATATGCTTACATTTGATATCAAGACTTACATAAAACAAAAAGGAAAAATGGTTAAAGATGCTTACAACTGTTACAGGATTATATGAAATATAAATTATCTAGCACATAGTTCGTCCCACAGAATAGGTTAACAGTCTGATGAGGCATAAGTAAGTAATTACATAATATGGACTGATTTCTCATGATATGTAGAAAGAGCGGTCTGTCTTAATAAACCTTACTGCCATTAAAGTTATTGTTTTCACTATATTGAGTACATGCCGTTTCTATTAGATTTCTCTCGATGAAATTACGCTTTCATTGTGGAGTACATCGATATATACTATATATATATATATATATATATATATATATATATATATATATATATATATATATATATATATATATATATATATATATATATATTGTGTATATATACACATGTATATATATATAAATGTTTTTTAGTTGCATTATTATGTACTGCATTTTTGTATATATAAATCATTTTTAGGGTTGCATAGCTTCCTCAGTTATTATTATTATTGGATTATTACGAAATTATTATTATTTTATTATTATTATTAATTATCATTATTATTATTATTATTATTATTATTATTATTATTATTATTATTATACCTCAAAATTATTTATATTATTATTATTATTATTATTATTATTATTATTATTATTATTATTATTATTATTGTCACTTAGTTCCTAATGATATACTTCACATATGAGAGAGAGAGAGAGAGAGAGAGAGAGAGAGAGAGAGAGAGAGAGAGAGAGATAAAAAAAACTTTACTTCCAAATTCTGCACTCTGACAGACAGGCAGCCATCGTCCTGTTCCTCAGCACCATTATTTATTCCGAGAGAAGGTCCTGTGCGGATCGTATTCAACCTACAACTATTTATATATATATTTAAATGTCGCCTTTTTTTTTGTTGCGATATTTTCTTTCTGTCGTTCTTTCTTTTTTTTATTTCATTTTTTTTAATTCTGCGACTAGTATTGTTTTTATTAATTGAGATGCTGATGACGGAGAAGAGGGAATATGAGGGTAATGAAGCCCATGACGTATTTCAATATGGTCTCTGATGAGTTTGATGATACGTAATTAAATTTAATAATAATAATAATAATAATAATAATAATAATTATAATAATAATAATAATAATAATAGTGATGATGATTAATATTAAATGGAAGGAAATGTTTCCACTGGAGAAATGTGTATTCGGTTTTAAAATTGGGGAAGGAAGAAATTTTTGGAGTGATTAAGATTGCGCATAGGATTAGAGGAAGCGTCGAGAATTATTCAAGGGAAAACTGTTTCGGAGGAGAAAGGTACCGGGAGAGAGAGAGAGAGAGAGAGAGAGAGAGAGAGAGAGAGAGAGAGAGAGAGAGAGAGAGAGAGAGAGAGAGAGAGAGAGGCAACAGAAGATACTCCAGCCACAGTGGAGAATCCGTGCCACCGTATTTCATGAGGCAAAAGCTCTCCAGATGTGCCTCTTGATATATATATATATATATATATATATATATATATATATATATATATATATATATATATATACACACACATATATATATATATATATATATATATATATATATATATATATATATATATATATATATATATATATATATATATATATTACACATATATATATATATATAGTATATATATATATATATATATATATATATATATATATATATATATATATATATATATATATATATATATATGTATGTGTGTGTGTGTGTGTGTGTGTGTGTGTATGTATATATATATATAGATCGATAGACAGACAGATAGATAAATGAACAGATAAACAGATTGATATATGTTTCCTCCCTGCCTGAATAAAACCGATTTTCTCTTCTTTTCTTCCTCTCCTCCTCCTCCTCCCTCCTCCTCCTCCTCCTCCTCCTCCTCCTCCTCCCCTCCCCTCCTCCTCCTTCCTCCTTCGCAAGTCAAGTGGAAAAAAATAATGTCGAATGCGTGGCGTGAGAATTTAAAGGGGAAGAAAAACTTTCGACAAGAAGTTTCCCTTTTTTCCCCCGGTGAAAGTTTCAAAGTGCGTGTTATTGGTTGGCGGAAATTTGATGGAACTGTGAGATAAAATTGGGAAGAGAGATTTTGTCTTTTTCCTTTTTTTTTTTCTTGTACCGAAGAGGTGGATGTTATTTTGATCGTCTGCAGATATTGATGCAGGGTCTGATGTTGTTTTGCTATTTTTGGTATTGTTGCTTCTCTTTCAGACGAGGGTTTTTCGCTCCAAGTATTGTGTTCCGTATGGTTTTTTTGAACGGAAGGCCGTAAAAATATTTCTTACATTATATGGTATCTTCAGGGGTGGGGAACTTTGTAAAATATGTAAAATCATATAGAAGTACAGAATTAGTGCGTAAAAGTGTTTTTCAGAAGTCGGTGACTATTTAAATATTATATAGAGTCTCATAGTGAATGTTTTTATTACGGTACATTAGTGTGGTTTGCCCAAGCCGGCGATAGAAAGAGCATTTTATATATTTAATCAGAAGTATAGAACTCCGGTATTGAAGCATATTTTTCAAATTGTGAAATATGACATATATAACATGTCTTTAGTTTTGTAAAATGAGGGAAGCTTCATCCAGTCACATGAAAATATTTGCAAATTCATTTCATTTATATGATATAGCCTTTGTTATTAATGCAAATATTATAAGTAGCTCTGTAATCTTTTTATTATTCATACTCGCAATCATAGTGTTGGAGTCAGAACGGCGAAACACTTTGGTGTGTTGATTGTATATTTTTATTTACTCACACTTTGGTGTGTTATTTGTATATTTTTGTGTATTCACACTTTCCTGTGTTGATTGTATATTTTTATTTACTCACTTTCCTGTGTTGATTGTATATTTTTATTTACTCACACTTTCCTGTGTTGATTGTATATATATTTTTATTTACTCATTAACACGCTAATGGATTCAATCTAGGTGTTTAAATTTGAGTTTATTATTGTAGACTATGGATTGTAATCTACAGATTATTTTTGTTCGGGAATACTATACTACATTGTGGTCCTTCCCAGTTGTAACAATCGGAACTTGTTACTTTTGGAAGTGTCAGCGCCGTCAGTTCCGTTTCAGTGTTCCGGTTGCCGACGGAGTCCTTCGGTCTCTTATATATTGTTTTGTTTATCATATCGAATTAGCATTCGTTAATGGTGGCAAGAGGTTTAAAGACAGTTGTTGGGTATTATATAACACTGAGGACTGTGTCCGCGTACATAGACAGCTTTATGATCGTATATAAAAAGTATATCTTATTTAACCAGACCACTGAGCTGATTAACAGCTTATAGCCGATATATATCTATATATATCCAATAAGAACTTATGATCGTATATAAATATATAAATATATATATATATATATATATATATATATATATATATATATATATATATATATATATATATATATATATATATATAATATACAAGTGCTACAATGTCTTCCAATGGTTCGAATGTATTTTCGAATATGTTACCTGAAGACGTTGATAATAAGTTCGTCGTCTCGTGGGCTCGAACATATTATCAAACCCAGGACTAAAAAATTCCCTTCGCGTAACATATATGAAAATATATTATTTCCGAGGTAGAGCGAATTGGATATTAAAGGACGTGTGTAGCTTAATGTTTGTATATGAATCACGGTGATGTGATAAAATTCATTCATAGATATATATATATATATATATATATATATATATATATATATATATATATATATATGTGTGTGTGTGTGTGTGTGTGTGTGTGTGTGTGTGTGTGTATATGTGTATGTGTGTGTGTATGTACAACCGTGCTAGCGTTTACGTACTAAGGTTTATGTTAGCCGAGATCGATGAGCATCTTACCCTATATACTTACTTAACGTAGGTGACCGTAAAAATTTAAAAAGATCCTGTTTATTCTACTCGTTCCCTTTGTCAAACACGGAGATTTAATCAGCGTGAAAATAAAGCAACACCCAGTCGAGCCGGGTTCCGTTGTTTACGGAGCGAATTAAATATTTACCAACAGGTTTATCGTTGTTTACGAGACTATAAGCCAGTTATCATAATGTTAGTGCTTGATTAATTAAAGTCTCGAGTGTGGACCACCCAAATCTCCTGGACTCTTCTTCCCCGGGCTTGACAACGCTGCTGGCTCCCTCTTTCTGACAGTTGAAGTGTTGATTTTTTTTTCTTTTAGTGATACAGAGAAATAATAAAAAGTCATTATTATTTTTATTATTAGGAGTAAAGGGCTTGGACATGAAAAATAATAATAAAAAAATTGGCAAGGTAAGAAAATGTAAAACGAGAAAATAAGAAAATTCTTCAAAATGAATATGAATGTGTAATTTATATAAAGGTGGACTTGCAAACTAGTAAACATGTTTGTAAATAAACCTGTTCATCATTAATCACATTCATAATCAATCATATTCTGAAATAAACTTATTCATAAATAGTCAGCTCTAGAAGAATGAGGCAGAACATTTAAGGTTATTGTCCTGCTTACTATTCACGTTTAATTTATTATCACTGATTTTGAGATAGAATAGAACCAGTCTTCGTGTGACGTAAGTGTTGAAAAAAAAAAAAACTTCAGGTTTGATAATCACTGAAGGACCATTTTAAGATGAATAAAATGTTTGTATCTGCCCCCCCCCACCCCTACAGTCTTTTAAATGGCTGGTATAGGGATAAGACAGTTCAGTTCACTAAATGTTTATATATAATAAAAGGGGAATCAAAAGTACACCTGTCTACTGATTATTTTCTGGTCTTTAAGTGACTTATTCCAAAGCTGAGTATATACAGCAGTCTCACCTGTGTAATCGAGGTGTTAGTCAAGCTTGGCATATGTGTACATGTGTTCTCTGAAGGCTTTTTCTTTAAAGCTGGTTGTAACGGTGGCACCTATACCCTGGAAACCTTTTTAAGGTTGTTGAAAGGATTCCTCTAATCTCTGAAGGCCATTTTGGAAATGTGCTTAATTGGTTCACCTGTCTATAAGGAAGAAAAAGTATGAGAGACGAGAGGCATAAAATAGAGAGCGAGTTATTCATTGATGGCTTCTCAAGTTTCGTTGTGACCCATTTCAAGATAACGATTGCTGCTGTCAACAACTCCTGCTTGACTTTTATCTCGTTATTACTTATACAAGAAAATTCTAACTGTTAATTACTTAGTTTCTTAGTGAAAGAAAGTCAGTCAAGTAAATGCGTTGAAAGAGAGGCTGAGTATGTATAAACAGCTGAAACTTCAGTTAATTTGGAGCTGTTGGTATTTAATCTTTTACGAATTCTGTTGCAAGTTGACCAAGTTTGTGAAAATCTAACGTACAGATTTTAATTAACAAAGAAGAATTATTTTATTTTCTGTTTCCGTTGAGAGAAATATTCACCTCTCTCTCTCTCTCTCTCTCTCTCTCTCTCTCTCTCTCTCTCTCTCTCTCTCTCTCTCTCTCTCTCTAGTTCCGGGAAAATTTCTGCGTGTTTCCGTGATGACATTTCAAGGTAATCCCCTTCCGTGTCGGATAGACATTATGTGTATACTGCGCGTCGTCGGACGGTCATTTCTAATTTCAATTTTAAGCCTGATCTTTTATTTCTGGCGCCGTCGACGAATTGCCGTCCCCGAATTAATGGGTTTTGCATCATGAATGAGTTTCTTAAAGGGAAAGAGGCAAAAAGGCAGTAATGGCTCCGTAATTGCATCGGGGATAAAGTTAGGAGGGCTCTTTGTTGAGAAGTTTCTCCGTCTAAAAGGCTGATAAATAGATGAAAGGCTGACTTGACATGCAAATGCACATTCGATGGGCGGTTATGTGGTCCGTCCTGCTCATTATAAGGTTGTAATTTTTTCTTAAGGCGCAGTTAGGTAGATTTAATGATAGTAAAGGAAGATATATTTATTTGGAATTTGAATTTGGAATTTGGAATTTGAAATTTCGTTTCAGTTGTCTGGTTGGTTGCTTTAGATTAAATTGGCCTTCTGTCAGCACAAATCTCTGCTCAGAGGCATCAAATAAGGGTGGGAAGGTGTGAGATTGATTCGCAGGACTAGCATGGGCCTCTGGACTCAGACCAACTAACAGCAGATACATCAGCATCATCAGTACGTCCATACAAACAGACACATGAATGACTGAAGAAACAGAATGTGAGATCAAGAAAAAAGGAGGTTGTAGGGTGTAGTTATGCAAATATTTTAGGTGGCGAAAAAATGGCGGTACAGTATTTCCATCTTGAGTAATTTTCCAGATTGAAATAGCAGCATTTGTGAACGGTTTAATGATGGTGTTTCATCTGATATTTTAGTAAGGGTCTTATAAAATTCAAGGCATAGTTTGTCCTCCAAAAACAGTGGGAAAACGACCAAATACGTGGGCTTTCCTTTTACTATTGTTGGATCCTTCGTAGTCTCGGCTTTTCAATTCTGTGTTGTCAAACAGAAATGTTTGCATCTTTCTTTGTTAATCTAACGGAGCAACATGAAATTTAAATCTAGCTGATGCTTTATCCTTGAATTGATCAATTTTCACCTCAAAATTAAAATATATGAATACAGTGTTTCTCGTGGCTGTGTGAGTTAGCAATTTTCGGATATGTTTGTCACCCTGCTTTTGTAATTTATCAGCGAAATCTATTCTTTTATCGAATTTTTATTTGTGATTGTGTAAAGTCCATGCCAGCTTTTTGTCCAAAATAATTAGATTTCGAGGTAGAGGAGAAATATTTAGCATTAAAAAAATTTAAGAGGTCCTTACACGAAACAGGAAAAGTTTCGTCTATATTTCATTTAAATTATCACCAAGATGCAGGAAGAGGTTTTATCTGTTTGTATCTTATGCATTATCTCGTATACTACTGCCATTATCTTGTTGATTATCTCCTATAATGGTGACTGTATCCGGCAAATGATCTCATTCATTGCTTTATTCATCCAATAGATTGTCTCCTTGAATGCTGATTTTATCCAGTGAATGAGTGAACACTATCGCCCATTTATCCAATAAATTGTCTCATGTTACTGCCCAATAGATTATCTCGTAATGCTTCCTTTATACAATAAATTATCTTATGTAATGCAGCTTCTATCTGCCGAATTATATAATACCGCCTCTATGCGATAAATTATCTCCTGTAATTCTGGCAAGGTCCATTGAATTATCTCACATGATGCTTCCTTTGTCCAGTAAATTATTATACTATATAATCGGGAATTGCTAATAGACTAAAATTCAACATTATCAATAGAAACGTTTTTATTCCTGTAATAGATAAGGATTACTCGAGTATTCTCCATTGCTCCACTCCTCCAAGTAACAGCTTCAGGGCTTATCCTAAAGTTAGAACTTGAAAGGCTGCCCTTGCTACTTCAGAGTCCTCTCCCTGCAGAATGAATTAGACCAATTAGAGGGAGGAAAAAAGGAACGCGAATGACTTTCACGTAAGACAGTGCTAACAGATGCGGAATTTCATTTCCAGCACAAAAATGCGCTCGGGAAACGACCCCTGTTGGTCATGGCACGCATGTGTAATTCTCTGGTAGAGAAGTTCTCGTTGTATTTGATCCTTCAGCAGTTAGAAACATGTCTGGTCTTCATTATTCGCGGATATTTTGTAAGTTCCAATTACTTCATGGATGAACACACACACACACACACACACACACACACACACATATATATATATATATATATATATATATATATATATATATATATATATATATATATATATATATATATATATATATACTTATATACTGTACGTTTGTGTTCATATATCCACACGCCACTTGACATATCAAAAGCATTGCTGCTGCGTCGGCAGAAATTATGATTACGAGAATCCTATTCGAATTAACCCTCATCCAGAATCCTGTGACGAAAGAAAAATGAATGTTACGTTTTTACAACTTCTATCGCTGTCAGCCATTTCTGTCTGCTGGTACTTTGATGTTCAATCTACATTTATGGATGTTTTTCGTGTTAGCTTTTTCCCGTCGCGGCGCATTTGAACTCCGTAAAGGACCAAATAATTTTTTGACAAGTTTTCGGAAGTCACCGTAAAAACTGGTGATTCGTTATGGCTTCCTGTTAAAAGGAAGCATAATTCATTTTTCCGTATAATATGGAAACATATGCATTTATTTGACGAGTTCTCAGCTGCACTGTAAACACATGACTTGTTATAATTTTGTTAGAAATAAGCCTCGCAGTGTTTTCATAGAGGGAAAGTATTTTTTTTTCTAAGAGAAAGTTTTTCGGGGGCAGACTTTTTTTTTTTTTCAGGCAGTGAGGGAGAGAAAGAGCAAAGAAGAGGAACCACGTTTCCCTTCTGAAGGCACCTCCTCTCGGCCCGAAATGGCTTGGGGGGGGGGAGGGGAGGGGGGAGGAGGGGCCGGGTTAGGCTGAGGGAAGGGGGAGGTAAAGCCAGAAAAGAATCTCGTGATAATTCGAAAACATTTTCCATTCTCTGTCGCATTCCTGTCTCCCAGGCCGGCGTTATCTCTTCCTTAGGAAATGAAAAATGGCGGATTAAAGACCTTCGGAGTTTTATCTGGATCTTTTCCCCGTGAAAAAAAAAAAAAAAAAGGCAAAGAGCCAAATGTCTTTTCTTGTCTTGCGAGGTGATCGTTTCGGCTCGTTTTTTACGCAGGAAATTGCAGCTCGTCCGAATATGTACAGAGACATTTTCCTTTAGGGTATCATGAAATCTGTTTTCCTTTTTTCTTCTTCTTAGGTCATTTTCCGTCTTTTTCGTTACACTGAATGGCTTATTAGTTTATTCACCTATTTGCAGATGTATTTTTAGTTCTTGATTATTAGATGTGTGATGGACTTTAATGGAAGTGATATTAATTACATTGAACACTTTTGGGGATTATTGCTAGCAATATACAGACCTGTCTAACTTTCTAACAAATCAGTTAATAGTGCCAATCTTGTCACCATGCCTTGCAGGGCAATATAGTCTGTGAGTGTGTGTGCGCGCGCGTGTGTGGGTGTGTGTGTGTGTGCGGAAGGCCGGGATTGGGAGAATACTTCCTTATGTGGCTATTGTAAAAAAAAAAAAAAACCATCAGATAAGTTTTTGATATTTCGATTTGAGAGAAAAACAGTACCCGGATGTGAGAGTGTCACATACGTTTTAAATTCCGCTCACGGTTTCCTGGAAGTACAGGGAGGCGAGAGGCCCTTTTGATATGCAGACGAGTTGCCCCAGCGTGGGGAGTCGCGGAGATGCAGGTTCCAGGTTCCAGGTAAGTAAATTCCTCCATGATGTAACGAGGTGCTTGCTTGGAGGGAAAGAGGTGTCTCCTATAATTACTTTCATGCAGGCAGTGTTGCCTTCTTTTGATATTGTGCGTCTTTGCTTGGTGGTGTGTTGGAGAATTCGGCGTATTTTTTCCAGCTTCAGTAACCACTGGTTTATTTTTTTTTTTTTTTTTTTTTTGTACATGCTGATGTTTTGTTGTGCGCTGTGATGGATGTAGGTAAATGGAGAAATAATTAAATTTTTTATTTGCTATGTCGCGTTGATTATGTACACGGGAATAGAAGCGTTCTTCACTGAGTATGACTGTTCTGTACGCCTGCCTCTTGAAAACTGGAACTCAGTCTAGTTACAGATGACGTAATATAGATATTGGTTATTTATATCATCGCCGGTCCACGACGCCCTAAAGAAGACAATTTTGGGTTGCCAGTTCTGGTGCCATGTCCGAGGATGCCCCAGCACCTTAAGTGAAGTTCACTACTCATTTTTTCTTGTCGGAATCATGGACCGCTCTGGCGTTGCACGGTTCTCTCAATAAATCTTGAGTAACCTTCAAATTCTCTCTGGAAGACCAGTACTAAAAAAGTATAGCTTAGTTTTACCAGACCACTGAGCTGATTAACAGCTCTCCTAGGGCTGGCCCGAAGGATTTTTTACGTGGCTGAGAACCAATTGGTTAAATCAGCTTATTGTGGAATCCGAACCACATTATAGCGGGAAATGAATTTCTATCACCAGAAATAAATTCCTCTAACTCTTCATCAGCCGGCCGCGGGAATTGAACTACGGCCCATCGAGTGACAGTCTGAAGCTACGAAGGGCTATAAGACCAGTACTGCTAAGCTTCTGTTGTAATTACGGGTTTTCAACTTATTTTAGGTCCCTTCTTGTGTACCCAAGTTAAGTAAGATTTTTTTTAACCTGGTAAGGAAAGTTGTGATGAATTTAAAGCTTATTAGAGAAATGAATTTAGCGAGGTAGCAGCCACGTGGAAATATAAATCTTGGGCTTTACTTTGTTTATACGGGCTCCACTTTGAAGCAAGAGCCCATGACGGCGTATTGTTAGCTTAATCTAACAAATAACAATTCAATTTTTTCATTGCCGTGTTCTAGTGATGTTGAGCAATTGAGCAATTTTCAGTCGAGTTTAAATGTCATTACTTCACAAATACAAAATTTTCCTTATCCATTAATGGCGCCCTTCAGGAAGAAAGAGGCTCCACTTTTTCTCGAGTTTCTCAGTTACCTGCCAGTTGGTGGTCATTATTTCTTAGGCTTCCAGGCCTGGTATGTCAGTGACAGCTCATTTACTAGAAAAAAAAAAAGACTCTTCTTATTACTTTTAGTCGAGTTAAATTTTGGGAAGGCCTCCCTTTGTCTAAGAATGAACTTGAAAGAAGTGCGCTCTTGATTTACTGCGATGCAGTTGAAATTGCCATTAACCTTGGTTCGTGTTTACCCTTGTAACATCGTCTCTAATAGAAGTTATTTTATTAAAGCAATAAGGATAAATGTTGCATGAACGACTTATTGAATATTTCCGAGAGCTGCAGGGTGTTTGAATTCGAAAGAATAATCATGAACTTGTATTTTGACAGACATCATGTTGTCATAACTTTGCTCACAAGATTTTTCAGACTGGATTTTCAGCGAATTTGATTCCAACGGATCTATGATTAGTTTTTCAATTCAGTGAATGAAATCAATTCCCCCGGATTAGAAAATTCTTGAGCTCCAATTTCATTTTCACGTGATTTTTTTTTTATTTTGGTTGCAAATCTTGTCATTCTGTGTTCGTGCGATTACTGTTAATTTCTGTTAATTTCATGTTTGAGAAATGTTTTTGTAACCATAACAATTCCATGATTGGTTGAATTTTCTCCATACTAAATGATAATAGTTGATCATGAACTATTTTGTACAAGATCAAATAACAATAGTGTATCACTATTTTGTACCAAACTGTTGTTCTTATCTCCTAAGAGAACAAATAGTTCTTATCTCCTAAAAGAGCAAATAAGTTTGCCAATATTCTCTCTCTCTCTCTCTCTCTCTCTCTCTCTCTCTCTCTCTCTCTCTCTCTCTCTCTCTCTCTCTCTGTCAGCTATTTACTATGGGTAAAACTTTAAATCTTCTACGACTGGAGACCAAGAGAGAGAGAGAGAGAGAGAGAGAGAGAGAGAAGTTCAACTCTTCAGTTTCTGTAATGCGAATGTAATTTGCCCAGACGCCCAAGATTTTCTTTTGCGCTGCATCTCACCGCCTGAAACGTCCGTTTTCGTCTGTCCACGCTCTTTGCAGAAACTTTTACCCCAAAGACTGGCGAAGGAAGAAGATGTCGAGGCCTTTAATTAGTTCTTGTCGTGTCTTCGCATTCAGAGGAAGGGTAAGAGAGAGAGAGAGGGGGGGGGGACGGCGGAGGGAGGGAGAGAGAGATGGAAAGAGAGACTTCATTCACATTTCTTTTGCCAGAGTCTCTTTGACCTCCCTTCAGGGTCTTTCCATTATCTCTCGGGTTCCCTTCTTTTGATGTAAGAAGAAGACTTCCATTAACAGATGCGAGGATTACCCTCCCCGTCTTTGACTCGCGAAGCCGTTGTTGTATATCGCATTATTAAGACTGTGTAAGGCGAGGGGGGGATTTACGTCTTTAGTCGGTTCAAGTTCGTTTGTTGGTGCCTCGTAGCATATTCTCCTTCATCTAAAACGCCTGAGCTGATGTCTGTCTGGTTATATGAATTATCTTTAATGCCGTGATGACTACGAGCCCACTGTTTTTTTTTTTTTTTTTTATTACGCAGGTGCCAGTAATAAATTGCTTTACAAATGCAATTTATCTTACTTTCACAACAGATGTATTCATCATTGTTTTGGGCAAATGTTCTTTCCTGAAGTCCCCCGTTTCCGGTAAATGAAATCCCATATCCATATTCAAATTACACATAAATAAGGAAAATATGTTCTGTATGGCTAACGTGATGAGTTACCCAGCTGTTTACGTTGCTGACATGACTTCGCATAACAACGTTTTAGAATGTAGTTTGTCTCAAAAAAAAAAATCCCCCAAAATTACATAGCGCACAAAATAAGCAGTCAAGAAAAATTTGCGGTTCATGGATTTGGGTTGCAATAAGTTTATCATTATTTTAAATGAGTGCTGGTAAATTCGTCGTTATTTTCTGAGTTGGTTGGTGGTTAAAGCTGTGATAAAAATATGATTTAGTTCAACATTAAGCACAATCTAATAATCGTATGCGCCTCATTTATGTCTGGGATCCTTGTACTGGTCTGAAATCATCCCGGGGAAATCCATGGACATCAAATCACGTTTTATGCGAGAGGCTTAATTCTCTCGAGAACAGTGAATTATGCTGCCATTTTAAAAACAGCGGGACGTCTAAAACAACAGAAAAACAATTGAATAGGAAAGGAAGGTTAGAGAATTACTGCTGAAAGACTTAGAAAAATATAAGTAGAAAATAGTGAGAGGTCTCTAATGCACTTCGCAGCGGGACAGTTCAGGACGTCATTTGATAAACATTGGGATATTTAAAATTGAAGAAAATAACCGAATGAAATTAGAAGTTTAGGAGATTACTAGAAGAATGAAGAAATTAAACGGCTTACCCTTCCCTTAAAAGTTTCCATCGCAGCGGGAAGTTTCATGAAGCAACAACACCCTCATACCAAATATTAAAAAAAAAAAAAGTTCTTAAACGAAAGAAAGATTAAATAGAGACGTGGATTTTTGAGCGGCGTTATGCAAAATAGAAAACAGACTGGCAACTCTCTGGGGAAACTCGACGCTATGATAACTCAAGTACAAATTCCAACCTTCTTCTTCTTCTTCTTCTTTTCTTCTTCTTTTAACGTGGTTTTTTCCCATTTGTGTGGGATAAGCACGATGCCTTCTTTTGAAGGACTTTGATTTGGCTTTTGGGTAGACTTTGTAGTCTCGATCGGCGTTCTGCGATAATAGAAAACCGTTTGAAAAAAAACGTAAAAAAAATAATAGAAACGAAAGTTTGTAACATTTCCGTCAGCGGACCAGTAAATGAACAAAGGCAGAGTTATTATAATAACAGGATTCCGTCAAAACTGCCGAAAGTAAAGAAAATGGGAATGACATATTTGAAGATTTTATACAGAATATAAAAATTAATAAAATAAAAAAAAAAGGAGAACGATGACTTTTAAATGAGACTTTATAACGGGACAGTTCGAAAGACGTCGTCAGCGTATTTGAAGGGCTGATAAGATAGAGGACACTGATGTTGGATGTGGTGGGAATTCCTCTCGAGGAAAATAGGGAGAAAATGTCAAATAAAACCGTCCATTTTCTTTTTGTTGTCTGTAATTTTACCCACACACACATACATTATATTACATCATTCATTTTTTACTGAAATCATCAGTTTATTGTTCACTGTTCTTATATAGATACTTTCATTGTCTTCTCTAAGACTGCGGACAAATTTCATACTTTTTTTTTACTTCTTGTTATTGCTTTGGAAATATATATATATATATATATATATATATATATATATATATATATATATATATATATATATATATATTATATATAGTTTATATATATATATACTGTATGTGTATATATATATATATATATATATATATTATATAATATATAGTATATATATCATTGTATATATTCAAGTTCGGTAATTTTAGCTCAGTATCATCAACTCTATAATAAATATGTCTTCTTTTAATGCTGTTGCTGCTGCTGCTAACGCTGCTGTTATCATTGACACAGGTTAACCCCATATCCACAGAAGAAAGTTAATAAATAGGTAATATCAGAGTGAGTCGACCACATGTCTGATGACAGGCTTAAAAGAGGATAGCCCTTAAAGAAGTAAACAGGCTTTGAAATAGTATAAAACTGAATGAAAGTAAGTGAAGTCAGCGTTTCCTTGTAAGATTCTTCTTCAAATTAAAGAGGAGCTTAGAAGAAGATGCGTCGTTTGAAGCAACAACATGTTGCAGTATTTACCCCATAGTACAATCAGCGTAGCAGTTCTAATAAGACTAAATAAATTCCCAGTTATTCCTACGACAAATCTGACGTAGGATTTAGGATCACACTGGAAGGATCATTTTGTGAAAATCCTTATCACGATTTCGACATTGTTGCACATGATCAGATCGAGGCTGTAACTTCACGTCAGGTGGCTCGCTTCCAGTGTAATACGCTAAAGATGCGTCTGACTTATATGTGCCCTTAGCCAATTCATATCAAGACCCGTTCTTTCAAGTACTCTTTGCCATGTGTATTTAGCGAATATCTAGTCGTTATCTAGATCACACAGGTTTTTCATTGCTCTGTCCTCCCTTTTGACAAACATACTTGAAGATCTGGTCCACTAGTATCCATTTATATTATGTAATGGAGTTATGGTGGGTATATATGAATCACAAGAATGTTAGTGGGTGAAAATCCTTAGAAAAAATCTCATAATTATATCGGCAAATAATTTATTTTCATCGTTGGTGACCATGGTAGTTTTAACAGTAGTTTTGACAGCAAAAAGTAATCCTCTCTCTCTCTCTCTCTCTCTCTCTCTCTCTCTCTCTCTCTCTCTCTCTCTCTCTCTCTCTCTCTCTCTCTCTCTCCCCTCCATATGCGACACAAGCATTCATTTACGATGCTTCTTCCATTTTGTTCAACGCCAAATCCGGCATTAAGGAGGAAGATTAAGTTCTGTAGTCCATTCCGCATTTCAACTTTTGATTCCTCCTTCATTAATTAGGTTTATTTTTCCTCATACTCCTTGTAAGATTTCTTTACTTCTGTTCTGTGATTCTTAGCTTCGCTTTGTAGTTTCATTCATAATTAAGATTTATTTCAAAATAAGTCCA
The DNA here is from genome assembly GCF_040412425.1 of Macrobrachium rosenbergii. Classification (NCBI taxonomy): domain Eukaryota; kingdom Metazoa; phylum Arthropoda; class Malacostraca; order Decapoda; family Palaemonidae; genus Macrobrachium; species Macrobrachium rosenbergii. The sequence goes on from NC_089768.1 coordinate 30,719,647, forward strand.
AAACACGTGAATGATTATGATTTTATATATATATATATATATATATATATATATATATATATATATATATATATATATATATATATATATATATATGTGTGTGTGTATGTATGATTGTGAGTGTGTGTGTATACTGTTATATGTATATACATATATATGTATATGTATGGGCTCCTTTTATTAGATGGAATTCTGTTTTAACAGAAAATATTTGTCAAATATAAACATATATATATATATATATATATATATATATATATATATATATATATATATATATATATATATACATTTATTTAAGAACAAGAGAAAGAGAGAAAGGGGGGTAATCCTCCGGTATCATGCATCTAAATTTTGTTTCCACGTTTTGCCGCCTTGCAATTCATGAGTTTTAAAGGAAACGTCATCTAATAATTTCTAAATTGGGTCAAATTGGCCAAGGGGTCACAGGGTCACGGGCAGCAGTTTATGTTCATTCTATACTAAATTGAGATTTATGGTCATGAAATCTCTTTAATACCCAAGTGACATGACCCACATCGAGGTATTACCGCTGGAATTTTGGGGAATAGGCCTCATAGGGGGGATACTCCCCCTGTCCTCGATGACGTGTTTGTTTTACTAATGTGACTGCATGAGAAAAGAAAGAAATTTTGAGATTATTTGTGCTGAAATGGGAAATTTTATAATACTGGTATATATTTAAATGATTGCTAAAATGATCTGTTTTTCGGAAACCCTATGAAGTTGTGGGAATCAGTCCTAACTTGCCTGTTTCTTATTAGACAGAATATTATGAAAAGTCACGGAAACTGGGTCACTGTAGCATTAACATAAGCCGCTTATGTAGCAGGCAGCATCGCCTGAAAATAAATGCTAACAGTAACATCCTTCTTGGGGGGATTTGAACCGCCGACCATTGAAGCAGAATGCACGCTTTCGATATTCTTTTATCCACTGTGTGACTGAGTGGATGAATTTTTTGTTTGCTGCGTCAGTGGCCGGCAGGACAAAATTTTATCCATTATTTATCATCAAATCTCAAATTGCTTCGTAGACAATGGCTTGACGGGAGGGAACCAAGTTATTCAGCTCAACAGACTTAGCTATACGGAGACAATGTTCTCTGAAAGTAAGATCAGAAGGTTATGGGAACATATAATCAAGCACAGAATTCCGGAATAAAGTGTGTCTCAAACTTCACTCTACCCCAACATGTAACCTGAGTCTTGTACCCCTACGGTCTCTCACAAAGAGTGAAATTCTATTTCCAGTTAAAACAAAAATTGATAAATGCAACGCTGGGTGTGAAACCTTTGCTCAACATCCTCCAGATATAGAATTTGACATTGGCTGAAAGCGTTACTTCTTATTTGCTTTGTAGATTCAGCATGAAAGTGTCCTATCTGAAAATAAGAAAATGTACACACGTCTTTTCGTGTCTGTTAGCCAGTACTACAAACGAAATCCCACCATCTTGCTTTATGAAGTTATTTTCTTTTTCCTTATACAATGCAAAATGCAACATTAAATGTAAGACGTACTTCTCATTTCTTGGTTGTATAATTCCTCTCAGAAGTTTCGTTCTATTTCACACATCTTTGTATATGAGAAATATACGTACCCAAGAATAAAATCGTTTGGAGTTTCTTGTATACAAGTCATATTTCGACAGCTTCTAATACTCTTTTATGCCACGCTCAGGTAGCGTAAACAGGGAGGAAACTGAAATTAATACTGTACACGGGTGTTCCTGTGAACATTTTGGCTGAATGCACCTCAAAGAAAGGCTCCCTTGAGCTTACCTCCTACCCTGAAGGGTAGGCATTACCTACAGAATAGCTTATGCTGCGCGCTGTACACGTTTACTAAGGGTTCTTTTCGACGCTCCTTGGATCCCAGCTGTTTTGTTTTTTTGTCTTTTTTCTCTTCATCTTTCCCTTTACTCTGTTTGTATCTTGCTGTCTGACTTTGCCATTTTTTTTTTTTTTTTGCTGTAAATTCCAGAACGGATCCATCTGTTTACCACATGAGCGTTTAGGAACTTTATTGATTGATATTCTTATCTATTTCATTTCATAATAATAATAATAATAATAATAATAATAATAATAATAATAATATAGTGAGAAAAGTGATGGACTCCTAAGGAGGCAGGATGCAACCCGGAGCCCCACACTATGAAAACCACCCAGTCGAACGGGATGACTGTGATAGACAAAAGAACAAAATAATAATAATAATAATAATAATAATAATAATAATAATAATAATAATAATTCAGCTTTTCAAAGAAGATGGTAACAGTATTAATTAGCATGACTTTACGGGTCCCAAAGTACGACGAATTCAGAAAAGATTATTTTTAACGTAATGAATCGATTCAAAATGCGGTCAGTAACAAATGGTCCATATCATGGTCGTGACCACAGGGAAAATACTGCAAGCTCAAAACCTTTGACTTTTAAAGGGACTTTCCAGCCCTTTAAATGCTTGCGTTAAACTGGCATTGGAGGGTCCAGCTGAATTTTGCTCAAATATTTTTCGCTATATCAGCAAAACTTGAAATCATTTGAATCGTGAGGGACGGGGTAGAAGAAGGCTTGACACAAGGAAGAAACTTGAAAACTACGAATGTAATCTAGTTTGTGCTAACATTGGGATACTCTGTGTACATCACCTTTTGTCCAAATTATATATATATATATATATATATATATATATTATATATATATATATATTTGAATAAAATTTGTTTATATAAGTAAACATTTTTATTTGGATACACCATTTACAATAGCATTAAAAGCACCATTCCCCCACCCCTTCCTTCTTTGTTATGAGAGTCAACCTCAATCAAGAACCTTATTTATCTTTCCCCACCCTCAACCCCCCCCACCCTACCTCCCTCTCCTACCCCAGGAAGAGAATGGGAGGCGGCTGTCATAATACAAAAGGATACGATGAGGACATTAAAACGCTCTCTGAGCGTCGGACTTCATTTTCCCTCCCAAGAGTCGACTCTTTAAAACTGTAATTAATGCTTTTAAAAGAACTCCCACCAACCCCACCCCTCTTCTCTCTCTCTCTCTCTCTCTCTCTCTCTCTCTCTCTCTCTCTCTCTCTCTCTCTCTCTTCTTCTTCTTCTTCTTCTTCTTCTTCTTCTTCTTCTTAGCCCAGAACCTCCTATCACGTCGTGTGGTCCTGATATTAAAATAATAAGATGAAAGGAAGACGAAATGGACCTTCAAGGAGTTTCTTATTTTTTTAATATTGCTTTATTGCTTTTTTGTGAGTTTTTTCCTTCTATTTTAGCGTTGGTATGTCCGCGTTCGCGTCATTAAAGGAATTTCCGCTGATGGAAGATGTTTCTAAATTACTCACTTTCGTATTAAGTCTCACTTAGGGTCGGTGAAAAAAAAAAACATCTTCGAGTTATTCGATGATCGAACCTTTGATCAAATTCCTCGTTTTTGAATTTTCGCCTTTTTGGAATTTCATTTTTCTCATTATTAAATTACTGTCTGGAGGAACAGAACAAAAATAAACAAAAATAAGCGTTTGGGGTCTATCATCACATTATTCCCCGTCTGGAAATTCAATTTGAAAGGAGGAAATCGAATGAGAGGGAAAATAACCTGCCAGAGGATTTGAGAGACAAAATTCGAGTTAATTAATGAAGGGAATCAGGGCGCGGATCTCGCGAAAGAATATTGCTCCCCAGTTCTTAATTGTAATGAGATGTGACGCAGTATGTGAACAAGAAAGGACACTTTCTTTTGTGTTGTCTAATGTTTATCTCGGTTTCATTTGCGTTTCTTGAACAGTTTTATTTCCTTACATTCATCGACATACCCTCGACTGTTATTTGCCAGACTGGCAGACTGAATCGACAGACAGACAGGAAGTGAAGCAGGAAATAACATTTTAACAATTCCATTTTTCTGGAGATATCCCTTGATGACGTCACTTCCGCCCTTTCCTCTCGCTTCCTGATCTCTCGTCAGCAGTTTTGTGACCAACAGTTGCATTTTTTTCAGTTCCACTCTCATGGCTTGCAGGTTCCGTTTTGTGAACCATTGCAGACAACTCCAGACTACTCAGGTATGTTGCAAGTTTCAGCCATGCTTGGTATTTTACATAGCATGACTGTCTACACCAGTCTCACAACCCAACCTCTCTTTTATACGGTCTTGGGACTGTCTTAAGTTTATGAAGTCTCGTGGTACAATTTACACATCTAGAGTCTGGTCGTTTTTTATGACGTCTTGTCCGATGAATTATTCTTTGCCACTTGTTGATTAAAGGGAATTGTATTTATGCAGAAAGAAAAGCATTAATGGATTTCGATATCCAACTATATGAAATGGAAGTTGCATTCTTAGGTTTATTTTTTGCGTGTAACATTTAGTCTACGGGTTCTGAACGCCATGTTTAAATATCAAAAATTTTAGTAAGAAATTAGGCCTACAGTACAACATAATATTTTGTTCTGTTATAAACACTGTGCACTTACATAATGATATTTATGTATTACTGTCAGTTTGGTGGAAAACGTGCGCTACTTAATAATAATAGCTAATGTAGCACCAGCAGAGGTAGGAGTAATTCAAGTAGTAGTAATAAGTAGCAGTAGTAGCAGCTGTAGTAGTAGTAGTGGTGGTGGTGGTGATGGGGTTGGTTTGAAACTCCACGTTGTCACCCTTCCGTTCACCAAAACGAGACCCTTGCCTCAGACCTCCTGAATACAGGGACAGTGTTATTTTCAGCCACATCTACAGTAAACAGTAGCAACCTGGGTAGGAAATGTCAGCGTGCCGCAAAGCAGAGTATACGACGATGCGTTGCAATGAGTAATGGTATGATTACACGATCTGTGACCTTTCGCAACAGGTAATGCACGTGTGACCTTTCTTGGCAAGGATGATGTCAGTGTTAGCTATACTGGATTCAAGTCAATTACCCTCTCTTTGCCATGACGACGACTGAACAATCACGGAAGGATTTTTTTTTGTTTTTCGAGTTAGTCTTGTGAAAATGCTCGGGATTCTTACCTAGTCTGTGTAGAAATGTTAGCAAAGAGACACTCGGACATTTACGCATACTTATGAACAGAATCGAAAAACCATATTTATACATACATACATATATACTGTGATTTATGTATGTATGTATATATATATATATATAAATTACAGTTTCCCACTCTTTTCTTGCCCTGATTTATCTAGCACGTCAAAGACCCACGTTTGATGGTCCTTGGTTTGGACAGTAACTTTCATTCGAGACCAAGATGCGCGCATCATGAGCAGAAACGCATATATATATATATATATATATATATATATATATATATATATATATATATATATATATATATATATATATATATATATATATATATATATATATATATATACATATATATATATATATATATATACTGTATATATATGTGTACATATATGTGTATGTATGATATATATATATATATATATATATATATATATATATATATATATATATATATATATATATATATATATATATATATATATTTAATTTTTGTCCGTGTTTATTTTGTGTTCTATAAAACACACTCCAGTGTGAACACGCATAGAGCGAAGACTGACAATTACTCAGTTGCACGTCGTCTTAAACCTAGGTAATGTAAAGCTGAACAATGTTATTGTTGCTTGAAGGTTTCATGTAATGTAGATTAAATCATTTAATTACAGCGTTTGTTCCATTAGTCATTTCTATTTTTAAACATTTTCCTTTGCATCACCAATGGATCATATTCTAAACAGATTATGCGGGGAGCAGTGTGATTTTATTTACTCGCCCATAAAACGTAATTTACAAGAAGAACCAAATCATTACGTGGCTGAATTAAGCTTCCCTTACAACTGAACATCCCTCAGGGAATGAAAATCGTTTATATTATTAACTATATTATTAAGATATGGAATACTTGTACTATTTAATGGAGCCTTATGCAGTGTGGTAATGTGATGTAATTTCATTTTTCGAGGATGTCTTGTTGGTTATGGTTCTACATGCGGTCATTATTTTATCACAGTGTCACTCAGTACAGTAGCAGATTGTCTGTGCCCAACCTTGACCTCAAATCTCTTGTTCATCTCATTTGCTTTGAAAAATATGCAGTTGGAAGTTAGTCCGTCGGTGTCCACAAGTTCTGCCTATATGGCCTCAAACTAGTAAGTACCTTCTCCATTGTACTGCTTTTTTCCTCTGTCACAGGGTCCATGACGACCTATTAGGCTCTCATCTGCCTCAGGGCGTGTCCACACTACAGTTAATCATGTATTAAACACACTCGACAGCCTGTTGCGTACGTAACACAAACAGGTAGAAAACAAATCGACGACCTCGAGTGGATAATGAAACTTTAACAGATGCTGGATAATCGTACGAAACATTGGTTAGCGTTACGAAATGTCGGTGAATTGTATTCAACATGTTTGTGATGTGTGTGCGATAAGTCGCCGACGTGTGTTTATGACATATTTTACTGCAGTGTGGACACAATCCTAGGTCACTTTTTATTAACGTATTGGTTAGTAGTGTTCAGGTAATAATAATTCTTTCTATTACTGCATTAGAAAACTGTCGTGGACTGACTTGATTAATATATATAATTATAATGGACTTGAATCAACCTTCCCTCATATAAATGAATTTTGATTTTTGATTTTGAATAAAAGGAACAGAAAACGCAGTGTTCAGTTCTCAACTCATATTGATGGGATTTGACGCCTGGTGAAACGTGTAACTATGATGTGGTTAAAGGTCAAGATAATGTAATATAGAAGGTCAAAATAAGATGGATTAATAGAACAGTGCGTTCTTGAAATGTTCAAATGATTCCGAAGTCTTTGATATCGCTTGAGGAACAAAAGCGAAATGTTAAGCAGCGGTGAAAGGTACAGTGTGTGCAAGCGTAGTGAACGTGTTGCTGGTGAGTTTTTTTTTTTTTTTTTTGTAGGCTAATGAAGCGGTTGGGAGGTCTATAGGTGAGTTTATATATGATCCATGATACATTCTTGGAGTAGCAGTGACTATCGTGTTGGCCATTTCTGAAGCTTGTACATCTTAGGGGGAATTTATATTTGCATTCCGGTTTTCCTACTTCGACTAGAGGTAAGTCTCCTGACTTATTTTTATATTGGTTTCGCTGCGCTAGAGAGGAATCTGCAGGAAAGTCACCCACTGAGGCAAAAAAAAAATGCTGAGGGATCAAATTGAAATGATTTTCCCCTATTGAAGTTTCCACTGACATTATAACCACTGAAAGACTTGAATCGGGTTTCCATCAGAAGATGATTTAATCAGCGACTTCTCTAAGTAATGAGATTCTCTCTCTCTCTCTCTCTCTCTCTCTCTCTCTCTCTCTCTCTCTCTCTCTCTCTCTCTCTCTCTCTCATGGGGAACGATCAAAGAGAGAATGCATTTTCATCATTTGTACGAAGTATCATTGAGCGAGGCTGAAGTATACAGTTTGTGAAATCTACCAAATGATTCATCGGAATCGTCGTTTAGAATCAGCTTTTCTCTGCTCATCAAACAGATGATTAATGTTGAAAAAAAGAGACCCGATTCATGGTTAAGGGGGAATTAAGCTGACGTTCAGTAAAAAGCGGCAAAAATGAAATGTCGGAATTAATACACGGAATAAATCCAAAGAATATCGCTTATTACTGTTCGGGTAAAGATACGTTAGCAGATGCTTGAATAGCTGGTGGGGTGATGTCGAGGGTGGATAGTTGTTAGTATTGAAGCTGTTGCATTTCGTAATGTTTGAAAACTACACCCGCGGAGTGGAATTAATAACGTGTCATGCAATGCGGGCAAGAATGGCACAGATCTGTTATATTAAACTGTGATGAATGCAGCCTCTGTAAGGCTTGGTCGTTTTCAACGCACAAGCTCACACGCGTATGCACACATGTCTATCTATCTATCTATCTATCTATCTATCTATATTATATATATACATATATGTACATGAATGTATATTACATAATGTATATTACATATATATATATGTATATATATATATATATATATATATATATATATATATATATATATATATATATATATATATATATATAGTCAAGAAACAGTTGCTCTCCTAGTGGTGGGTTGATCCAGTATTGATCCCCCTCCCCCGTACGGAAGCTTCCTATGTTTTTAGCTGTCATACCACTACACCTACGTCCAGTGGGCCACTCACCTTTGTCATTTATCTGCCAGGTGCTGAGCATCGTATTTATTTATTTATTCACGTAATTTTGTTCTTATTCTGAGTTGGCATTTTCTGTCCAAAGGTAAAAATCAAAATGACGAGAAACAGCTTGCATGCTTACATACCATGCAGCGAAGAGCAATTTATTTGCCATTTTTATGAATAACAGATTTTCACACTCTCCTGCGGTAGAAAGAGTGACGTTTCCTTAAAGCTCTAGTCCACATTATGAGAACAAAAGGTGGACGTGCCTATAAAACCCTCAAGTAACATTTCATATCAGAATCACGGAAGACTTTTGAAGCTGAGGCTAAGTCATGGTAAGAGTTTACTTGACTAAATGTGTTTATTCTAATCAGTTATTCATCCTCACCCTTATCTTTTGTATTTTATTACTCAGTAATAATATACATTTAAATTTTATATAATTTTTGTCAAAATATCGAATCATCAATTAGGACATACTTATTGGTCAAAGTTTCTGAAAGTATCATTCATTTTCAGACCTCTAGGCTCTGTGAGGCTACAGAACCCATATTGCAGCTATTATTTGGAGTTGGAGGCAAATAATACAACTTTATGACACTTGCTGCGGATTGATACCATCTTTTCGTGCACTGATTCAGATTAGGCATATTATCATTCTTCATTCTTAATGTTTTTTTGCATATCAGTCAGGTATTGCACTCAAGTGATTTTTGCACGCAAGCAAACTACCAAAACTACCACTTGATATTGAATTTTAAAAATTTCAGCGCCAGCAATTTTGAATGTAAAAATAAAACAAATATGAATGGGATCCCGCAGCGTGAAAAAATGACGAATAAAAAAATTGGAAAAATAACATTCTAAACCTTTTGATACCAGGCAAAGCAATATTTTGACTTTTTCTCTGAAGTGTGTAACATCCACCACAATTTGTCACTCGCACTTCAGAGGCGAAAACTCATCCGAGAGAGAGAGAGAGAGAGAGAGAGAGAGAGAGAGAGAGAGAGAGAGAGAGAGAGAAAGCATGAAGATAGGCTTCCGTATGTGGCCTTATTGACCTCCTGACTGATTTACGAAAATCTAATTTTTGTCCGCACCATCGACCCCCTGTCATCTACAGCGACGGGTATTCAGAATCCCAGTGTACCCCTGAACGTATATGCCTAAATTCACTCGATCTTTTAGGCAGCGTAGCTTCCCAGTTGAAGAATCCCCACGAAGACTGGAGTGTGGAAGGCTCGAATCTCCCATCTCCATTACGTTTACGAGACGTATGAAAAGGAGATGAAGATTGGGCGCCTTTGGAATGGGGTTCTAAATGGGCTGTAAATTGTAACCATTTCATCGTTCCCTTTTTTCCCCCTGACTCATATTCTGTTGATTTATTTGTTTTTCGCCCTTTCTGTCTATGGGGGTTTTAATATGGGGAAGCTGGTTTGTCAGGTTAGTGGCCTTTAAGGGTTATTCTGTAGGACTGTTGGTAGTTTGTGAATAGTGATGGATATAATGATATTGGAGCCATACCAAACTGAAAATATGGCAGTGGTTATGAGTTATGTTTCAATAAATTTTATGCGCTCCATTTTTACTTATCTTTAGATATAAGAAATGTTTGTTTTCTATGGCTAATTTACAATAAATTTTCCTAATACAAGAGGCTGCTTGTATCGTTAATCCTGATATATTTAATTATAGAACGTCATTTGAACTTTCTGTTGATGCAATTCTTGTTCTTTTCATTTACGTGGACGAGAAAAAACTAATTAGTTACGAGTACAATTTCCTGCGGTTTATGCTGAATCTCATCGTGACGTAAAAATGATTTACAATTTGTTTTTCTGTAGGCATTCTATCCTTATTCATATACTCTGTATATTCATTCCTAAAAGAAGAAATCAAGTACGTCTGCTGAAAAACAGTTTGGTCAGAGAACCAGTTACTCACATTTACTTCGCTATTGCTTCTCATTTTTCTAAATCGTCGTTCATTACTCTCATCTGTCGGTTATCTAAATTACAGACTCTCAATACCTGTGTTTTTCAGCTTACCTTAGTAGTGTAAATGAAGTAAAGTACACGTTTCAAGTCATGAGGAAGTGGTTGTATTAATAAACACTAGTAGCTACCATATGATATGCAGTGATATGTGTGTGTATATATATATATATATATATATATATATATATATATATATATATATATATATATATATATATATATATATATATATAGACAGACAGACAGATAGATAGATAGATAGACAGATAGATAGATATGTTTGTATGTGTATGATTAGAAGGAAAACAAACTAATTCACAAGAAATATACTGAGGAACAACTAACAATTTAAGGTGACAGCAGCAGAGTGCTGCGGAGGAAATTATAAACGTTACAAGCATATCCACCGCAGCAAACTGTTAGTTTGTTCAGAGGTTGAACAGAGCACCGTCTTCAGAATGACAGCGGCGTCAGGACCCACACACACACACACACACGCCTTGCTCTCATCGCCCCTGGCTCTAATAACGAATATTAAAGTGGACAGTGATGGATAAAGGCCTTCTTTGTCTCTCCTTATCTCTTTTGTTTTTTATTGATGTTATATCTCGGGCACATGACTGCTAGAATAATCATGCGGGAGACTTAGTTTGGCGGCTGTTTGTGATGCTTGAAAGCAATTGGACGCGACTTCATCAATCCGCGTGAGCCATCAGCGATGGTGGGGGAAGGTGGGTTGGGGCGGGCGGGGGGTGGGAGAAGACATCATTCGTTACGTAATGTTTTCGTCTCTTTTTGCGAATGTTTGTGTTTCTATTGTTTTCATTTTTTTTATCTCTTTTATGTTGGAGTGCTGCGTTTATTTCCTGCTTATATAAACTCTCTCTCTCTCTCTCTCTCTCTCTCTCTCTCTCTCTCTCTCTCTCTCTCTCTCTCTCTCTCTCTCTCTCTCTGTGTGTGTGGGTGTGTGTTCATATGTGTATTTTATCAAGATGTATGAAACTTGTAATTATATCTTCGTGTTCGTATTCTAAGAGAGAGAGAGAGAGAGAGAGAGAGAGAGAGAGAGAGAGAGAGAATATATTCATAAATTTCCTCAACCTGAACTGGTAGCTGGAACAGTTCTTATATACCGAAAAACATAGCACCGTAATTGCCCTTTAAATATCCTCTTTAACGAAACTGAAAAGAAAACAAAGATAAAAAAAGAGAAACGCAGGAAGGGTACGCAAACGAATGAGAAGCGGCTTCCAAGCAAAGGTATCCCGCATTTTGCAATGTGAATTTTCGCACGCCCCTTCAGAACGCCTTCGGGTCGCGTCTGTCGACAAGCGCCTTCCTTCCCTTATGGTCAAGTGTTTTGGTTTCTCAAACCTTCCATCATAAGCCTGCCCTGCCCTGCCCTGCTCTCTCTCTCTCTCTCTCTCTCTCTCTCTCTCTCTCTCTCTCTCTCTCTCTCTCTACATGCACACCCACACATATATCCACAAATATTAAGCCGCTAATATCGTTTAAACGATAGCGTGGCTTAATATTTATGAGTATATAAAAATGTCATGGTTATAAGTGACAAAAATTCTATATATATATATATATATATATATATATATATATATATATATATATATATATATAAAGATAAAATCCACGAAGGAAACGGAAACACTGGAGTGCTGCGAGGCCTTTCGACACTAGTCCTTTACTTAGCAGACTTTTTATCTTTATTTATATATTCATCACGTTCCATATTTTCGTGATTCAGTTATACATATATATATATATATATATATATATATATATATATATATATATATATATATATATATATATATATATATACATATATATATATATATATATATATATACATATACTAGCAAGATGGCTCGCTACGCTGCGCAGGGCAGGAGGGCAGTCTTTGAAGCAGTCTTCAGCTCCTGAAGCATTCCTGGGGAGACGAAGACTCCAGGATCCTGTGAAGCCGTCTTCAGCTCGTGTCGGATCCGTTTCCCCCCGAAGAAATCTTCGAAGCATTTCGTCTCTAGGAAGGACCAAATTCCATTCCTTCTCCATAAAAGAATCCAAAGCCTTCAGAGCCTGGAGATCGTCTTGAAGCCTTCGGAAGCCCCAAAAGCCTCCTGAATTCGTCTCCAAGAATGTGGTCTTATTCATCTCGAAGAACGTGGGCTTCCCCAAAGAAATCTTCGAAGCCCTTCATCTCCAAAAAATCTGTTCTTTAGTATTGTGCAAGAAATCCATAAGCCTCTGGAATTCCCAGGAGCCATTGGAATTTCCAGAAGCCTTCGGAATTCCCAGATTCCCATTCTCACCCCGGGTAGGACAAGATCCACTTGGAAATTATATATATACACTGTATATATATTTTATATATAATATTTGTAAAATATAAAATGTATAATGTTTGTAAAATATAAAAATGTCACAAAAAAAATCCGTATGTATGTTTATAATTATATATATATATATATATATATATATATATATATATATATATATATATATATATATATATATATGTGTGTGTGTGTGTGTGTGTGTGTGTGTGCAGCCCATGTGTGTATTCATTATCTTACATATTGTGAGTTCATGCCCTTTTCACATGAAAATATAAGACTGTTAGAAAACATGTATGAAGCACTATTGACACAGCGCTGTTTATTTGACTGATTCTCAACAGATTCTGTTTGCTCAATTTGCATCCAAATCTCTGCTCTAACGCTTCCTTTGTTCTTCCTCTCAACAGGTAAGCGACTTCCCATGCATCAGAGCTTTGGACGGAGCCGAAGGTACACGTGAGTTATTTCCCCATCGTTCGCTGTGTCGAAATTCGTTGAGATAACACGAACAATTTCACAATTAAATCTTGCATATTTGAAGGATAAGTGATATTCGTCCGTGTGGCTTCATTGATTGAAACTTGGGTTTTCCTTAAACCATTCTTTTTCACCCAGATTTTTATCTTGCTCATTTTTGAATGAAAAATTACCTTCCCCTGTGTAGCTTTACTTATTGAAAGGTGGTTGACCTTATGCCATTTTTTATGCGCTGGGATTCTCGATTTCTCGGCCATTTTGATCACAGTTCTTTCCTCCCTTCACTTTCCCCTATTCGTATTTTAACTCTGGCTTTTGATTTTTGGTTGGATGATTAATTCCGTGTTGAGATGATCGGGGAAGGACTGGCAACACAGCGTTTATGACATGAATGTAATAGAGCCAATCAGTTACCTATGATGAAATCTTCATTCTCTCTCTCTCTCTCTCTCTCTCTCTCTCTCTCTCTCTCTCTCTCTCTCTCTCTCTCTCTCTCTCTCTCTCTCTCTCTCTCTCTATCTATATATATATATATATATATATATATATATATATATATATATATATATATATATATATATATATATATATATATATTATATATATAATATATATATATATATATATATATATGTGTGTATATATATATATATATATATATATATATATATATATATATATATATATATATATATATATATATATATATATCGTGGTATAAGCAGTATACACACTCGCCTCACAGTGTGAGACGTCACGGGTTAGAAACCAGTGAAGACTGAGCGACTCGGGCAGCCGTCTTTAAACCCAGTGGGTCTCTGTTGATCTCGGTAATTAATTATGGACCTGGCGGTCAGTTGACTGTGGTGGGTTGCAAGCTGGTGCGTTAACAGGGGGAGAAGAGATTCCAAAAAATAATTAAGAATCAGGTAGTCTGGGAGTACCTTTTCATACATTATGGCAGAGCCGCTCATCAAATATATTCTGTCTGTGTATCTTGCTTTTATTTTATTTTATTTTTTTTTATCCAGACCAATCTTTTCAGGAAAAGCGACACAATGTGTAGATATATTTTTGACGCGTATTGTCTAATCTGACTTGTCCACATATCCCTTTAATTTCTCTCCTAAGATCAGGACCATTTTATATGAGGCTTCTTTTTACAGAATTTCACGTTAATAGATGCGAAGATTCATATAACAGCATACTAAAAACACAAACTCCTTGTAGACTAGATCGCTTTAACAGTGAGTCGTTTGTTAATCTGAGGAAAACCGTCAAGATTCCTATTGCTTTAGAAAGTAAACATTCAGTAAAACTCGGTGGCTGACTGAAGTTAAGTTAACCACCACAAGAGCAGATGAACTTCTTTTGTAAACTGGTATCTTTCACTGTGAATTACCAGTAACTGCTTTCCATTTGAAGTAGCTGTTGGCTCTACGGACGCCGCCCTTCTGTCGCACTAATCAATTATTTATATCCGAGCATCAGCACAGCATCAAATATTAACAGTGGCTGCGGTATCTGTAATCGAGACAAGCTGAGTTATGTCAAGGCTTTGAATTTTTCGCTGTTGGGGTGGAGCTCAAACATTTACTTATAATTCCAATACTAGCAGGTTATTGATTCATTTCTTTTTTTTATGATGATTGCCCATGTCTACCTGGCATGGTCGTAAAGTTATAACGAATTACACCTGTGTTATTATTAACGTCTATAGATAAATATCGTATGAAAAAAGTTTCATTCCAGCTAAGTTAGAGGTTGACTTGAAGATAAATCGTGTTTTTATTTTCGTTAGATTTTCATTACAGTTTATATGGTTGCATTGTATGTAACGGTAATTTCAGTTATATCATAAATGAACAAGTGATAAATCGTTCAGGATGTACATAATGATAGAATATAATAAAGTGAGTGTATTTTAGAACATAGTTGTGAGCTTCAACTGGGTCTGTCAAAATCATATTTTCTTTAAGAATAGCTGGGAACAAAATTACGGTTAGGAGTAGGAGTATGGCTGATGATTTTGCAGCCTCTGTGAACAGTGAAGCCGTAATAAAAGAGTTGGGAGGAAAGTACTAATGACAAAATCGATAGATGCTGAAATTTCTAAGAATGATCGATGAGAACTTTCTCTCCATTCTTGGCAAGGAATGTAGAAGTCAGTATATCAGTCTGCAGTCTTGGCCAGGAATACATAAGTCAAGGGGAGCTCAAATACATTTAAGAATGAATTATAGGAAAGGAGTGTCGCCAATATAAAAGTATTGCATCACAATATCAGTGGCTTGCAAGGTACCTTACAGTTTCACATCAAAGGAAACTGAGGGCCTGGTCACTAAAAAAAGTGATAGCCTGGGTGCCAGATGCTCGGTCATAATGGTCTATATCAGTGATTCTTAAACTGGGGGGGCGCAAGCAGGGTTGCCAGATGGTTCCTATTATTTTTTTTTATTTGTGATGTTAATTACAAAATTTCCAAAAACGTTATCACTGCTTCCATATATTTTCTAATTATTATCTCAACATGCCAAAAATTCAGAATATAAGTCAATTTTAATTTCAAATCTTGTTTATGAATTGTCTTTTATTGTTATGATAAGTATAATAGCATACAAATAGACAACACATTGTTTATAGACTATAGTTGGCAAAAATTTCAGTGGTAGGGGGGCGTGGGGTCTATACATAATGCAGAGGGGGCGCAAGGCAAAAAGTTTAAAACCACTGGTCTATATCTTCAGCGGCATATGACTACGTTTCTTGTTTATGGTCTTAATAATCGAATTTCGTTATTCTTAAAGGGTCCTAGCTTTGTGGGTATATGGACAGATATTAAGAGTCTGCATCTTATGCCGCAAGAACCCAAGAGCATCTTTGCTGCAGGAGTATTCCCGATGCAATTCAGCCATTCTAATAGGTTTTGAATGTTTGAGTCTAAACCCGCAAGACTTACAGTAGGTGTGATAATGTCACCGCAAGTTTTTGCCCCCACAGTTCAAGAATGCGGGATTAGTTAATATTCTGAAGGGGGATCGATAGAATATGAGGAACTCTACTAGCAAGTGGGGGTTCTCCTTAGGAGGAAAAGTGGAACGGCAGACAAATAAGATAAAAAAAGTAAATTGCATTATGAGAGAGACAAACACATCGTCGGGTAATGAGAAGGTCCATTACTGTTGACAAGCATGTCCGCCTTCACGCCAGCTAAACGTCAACTGTTTCTTTCTTTTCATATTAGTTGTTTTCATGGACTCCCTCTTTAATATGAAAACGGCTTATTTTGGAGATATATATATATATATATATATATATATATATATATATATATATATATATATATATATATATATATATATATATATATATGTATATATATATATATATATATATATATATATATATATATATGTATATATATATTTATATATGTGTATATATATGTGTGTATATGTGTTATGTGTGTTGTGTTTGTCAGTGTTTGTGTGTGTATAAGTATTTACTTTTTTTTTTCCCTAGTTTCTTTCTAAGAGAGACGAAGGGGACTTTGCCAGTTCATATGAGGTAATGAGAGAAAAAAATGTATGATCTTTGTGGCTTGTTTTGATGAATTTTAGCGCATTATCCGAGTATAATTCCTTTGTATTATGTTCGATAAGCGGCTTCAAATACAAAAAAATATGCTTTTTGTTCATCAAGAATGGTATAAGAACACTTAGTCACTGTACGCATTAACGCAGTCTGCTATTTACTTTTTTTGGAGATCAGTAACAGTTATATTTATTTATTTATTTATTTATTTATTTAGAGAGACAAAAGGAGAGAGATTGCTGTGATTGACATTCGTGAGGCTGGTAAAAATTTTGCCGTCGCTCCAAATGCCGAAGTATATACGCTTTAGTCGCTCATTCGTTGTTCTCATGCGTAAATCAAGGTAGGTCCGTAGAAACGCAAAAATAAAAGTGGAAAAGGCAATGTTGTTACTCGAACTAACCTCACCTACAACCCATCAAAGGTAACGGAAGCCGAGAGGGGGATTTTTTTTATTTCTTTTTTTGCAAAAGGTGTTTGAAGTGTTTCAGTCGCGCCCGAAATTTGCGGTTGAATCAACACGCTCAAATCGAGTTGAACGCTGTCAACAAATATCACATTTCCAGGGTGCAAGAACGAGGTTGGGGTTGGGGAGGAGGAGGAAGGGGGAGGGGAAAGAGGCTTTGCTCTCTCTCTCTCTCTCTCTCTCTCTCTCTCTCTCTCTCTCTCTCTCTCTCTTATCTCCTCCCGGTCTTAACTGACACATGCTGCTTTCATTTTCTGAGATGGCATTAATTTGATAAATAATCTTTTTGAGCATTTTCGTTGTACTGTCGTTATGTAAACCTGTGCAGTTCATACTTGTAGGAAGTAACAGGAACGGTAATAATGCAGTGATTCATAGTTTTCGGTAATTCGTACACTAAAACACTAATTATTAGAGGTGGTCACGGCATCGTTTGCGTATTCTATGTCGGTCAAGTTTCTATTGCAACCGCAATATGAAGCGTCTCTTCCATCTCCAGCCACTAATTCATTATATAAACTTATTCCGTAGGTCTTTATAAAATTTTTTCATTGTATGCAGTTGTTAAATCATTTTTTGCCTCTTTTACGCCGTTATAAAATGGTTTCATTGT
This sequence comes from Macrobrachium rosenbergii, assembly GCF_040412425.1. Classification (NCBI taxonomy): domain Eukaryota; kingdom Metazoa; phylum Arthropoda; class Malacostraca; order Decapoda; family Palaemonidae; genus Macrobrachium; species Macrobrachium rosenbergii. Next base: position 30,737,411 of record NC_089768.1, read on the forward strand.
ATGCAGTTGTTGAATAATTTTTTGCCTCTTTAACGCCGTTATAAAATTGTTTCATTGTATGCAGTTGTTGAATCATTTTTTGCCTCTTCTACGCCGTTATAAAATGGTTTCATTGTATGCAGTTGTTGAATAATTTTTGCCTCTTTAACGACGTTAGGAAATGGTTTCATTATGTTGTTGTATCATTTTTGCTTCTTTAACACCGTTACTAAATGGTTTCATTGTATGCAGTTGTTGTATCATTTTTTGCCTCTTTTGCGCCGTTATAAAATGGTTTCATTGTATGCAGTTATTGAATAATTTTTTGTCTCTTTACGCCTTAATAAAATGGTTTCATTGTATGCAGTTGTTGAATAATTTTTTGACTCTTTTACGCCGTTATAAAATGGTTTCATTGTATGCAGTTGTTGAATCATTTTTTGCCTCTTCTACGCCGTTATAAAATGGTTTCATTGTATGCAGTTGTTGAATAATTTTTTGCCTCTTTAACGACGTTATGAAATGGTTTCATTGTATGGAGTTGTTGTATCATTTTTTGCTTCTTTAACACCGTTACTAAATGGTTTCATTGTATGCAGTTGTTGTATCATTTTTTGCCTCTTTTACGCCGTTATAAAATGGTTTCATTGTATGCAGTTGTTGAATCATTTTTTGCCTCTTTTACGCCGTTATAAAATGGTTTCATTGTATGCAGTTGTTGAATCTTTTATTGCCTCTTTTACGCCGTTATAAAATGGTTTCATTGTATGCAGTTGTTGAATCATTTTTTGCCTCTTTAACGCCGTTATAAAATGGTTTCATTGTATGCAGTTGTTGAATCATTTTTTGCCTCTTTAACGCCGTTATAAAATGGTTTCATTGTATGCAGTTGTTGAATCATTTTTTGCCTCTTTTACGCCGTTATAAAATGGTTTCATTGTATGCAGTTGTGAGTCATTTTTTGCCTCTTTTACGCCGTACGCACGGATGGTATTGCTGTCGATAATATTTTTGCCACTTTCGAGTATCTTGATTTTTATTCGTTTTTATGGACTGCTTAAGTTTCACTTGGTTGATATGACCATCCTGGTATATCTTATTTGTTTTAAATGGTCTTAATATGTTTGTTAAGATACTTTGTTTCAATACGACAGTGGAACCTGCATGTGTATAACTATGCGTATAAGTATAAATACTCATATGCGTAGGTATTAAGAGTATAAATGCCCGCAATGTAAGCAGCATGCAATCACATACTTCTACATATTAAAAACACACATACACACTGTGTTTGTGTATATACATATACATGTGTATATATATATATATATATATATATATATATATATATATATATATATATATACATACAGTATATATATATATATATATATATATATATATATATATGTATACATATATATATATATATATATATAATATATATATATATATATATATATGTATTCTTACATTTGTTTATTTATATATTCATATGTTTATATATTTATATATTGTCGATATCCATAACATTATAAACAATGGCCAGTTTCACAAATAAAACTTCACTAAGTAATATGGGGCTTTTTATCGTGCTTTATCTTGAAGACCACCATAAATATGATTTCCTCATTCTTTCAACAAAGACAAAGAATTCTTAAGGAAAAGGAAAAAAATAAGGGGGGAAGATTAACAGCAGAAGAGGAAGAGAAAGAAGAACTCTGCACTGAACTTCAACTGCTTCCTACTTCTGGTGAATCAGCCCCTTGCAAGAATTCTCAGGCGATTGCTTTTGATCTTCCTCATCAACATTTCGCAATGTTTCCGACACAGCGTGTGTGTGTGTGTGTGTGTGAGAAACGTTTGTGTGTTTATTCACGTGTGCTTAAGGAAGGAACGACAGATGTGTGCTCTAGCTCACATGTGTCAGTGCGTGAGCGATTATTGCTTGTTTTCTGTTTGTGTACTGTGCACATGCGCGTCTGTACTTTGGTCACATACAAGCATTGCGGAATGTTGCTTTGCAAGTGCATGAGCTTTTGGCTGGTCATTACGGTGGTGGTGATGTTATTATTTATTATCATGCTGGGTAAGGGTACCCTTAGAATGTCGAGTGTGTGAGATGCTCTGGTAGAATTATAACGGATTCCTAAGTTTCTCGGATGCCCGGTGTTTCCGTTGGAAAATTTGAGAACTGGATTTCATGTTTGAAAGTGATTGTTTTTCGTACGTTAAAAAGAAGAAGAAGAAGAGGAGGAAGTCATAATAATGATAATAATAATAATAATAATAATAATAATAATAATAATAATAATAATAATAATAATAATAGCAGTAGTATTATCAGGCAATCTTCGTGAGGATTTCAACCTCTGACCTGTGTTGAACTGGCGTCTCACACATCAGCAGTTCAAGTCCCCAAGAAGGAGGGTTGCCCTATCAAGCATTAATGGTACTGGTAGTGGTGATAGTATCACCTACCTTCCCAGAGCAATTACTTGATGTAAATACGTACGTTGCACGTCCAGATTACATCAGAGTCACCAATGTTCCATTTGGAATAAATGAAACGCGACCCTCTCTCTCTCTCTCTCTCTCTCGTGTGTGTATCATCACGAGATCGGTTAATCCCTCATTTTCATTCTGGTCACAAACACGTCGTGAAATACATCGTTCTTAACGAGTGGTAAACCCGTGATTATCTGGGCCATGGACGATAAACATGGCATAAAATAGATGTTTAGGTGCCGTGACCCGAAAACGAGTTTCGTCAGCAATAGATCTTTGATGATTATTCCGAGAATTGACATTCATTCAGTACCGTATGACATAGTGGGGTAAAAATAAATGCATATTTATAGTCATTCACATTCGTACGCACACACAAGCACAAACGCACACTCAGACACGCACGTACACACGCATACATTTCCACCTTTCAGGAACGGCTGCTCTAGCGGGCGTTAGCTGTTTTTTCAGGGATGAGGTTGCTAGCCCTGCCATAGGGATGTTCCACGGGTTTATACGCCGACGGTGTCTGTTTCCAGGCGGTCACCCATTCAAGTATAGAACAGACCCAACAATGCTTAAGTTCTGTGGGTTTCCAACTACCACTCTGTTGGTCGGAGTCAATCCCAGCGGCCAGTGAAGAACAAGAGGAATTTGTTTCATAGAAATTCATTTCTCGCTATAATGAACAATACCCAACAATGGTTCTTAACGTAAAAATAAATCTCCTTCGGGCCAGAAGAGCTGTTAATCAGCTCAGTGGTCTGGTTAAACTAAGATATACTTACTTACAACAATGCTTAAGAATATTCAGAAGAGTTGGTAAAGTTTTTATGAAGTAAGAAAAAGTATTCGAGTCAGCTATGATGAACTGCAAGCGAAAGAACTAGCGCCAGTTAACGGCACGGAGCGATGGAAGCAGCAGCTGTTCAAACAGCTCATCATTTACTATCAAAAGGCGCGTAAGAAACCCAAGCAGGCGAAAATGATAATATGAATGATGGCGTCGTCCTTTGCCACGTCCGTATTCCTCACCAACTCTTCGTTCCTCACTTCCTGTTTATTTACGACATTATCATCAACACGGCCCCTGTCATTTCCTCGGCGGAAGATACCACTCGCTAATGGAAGTGTACGATAACACGAACATCTTCTGAGCCGCAAACATCCCCTCGTGAATGAGTCCGGTCATAAGGCTGTCCCTCCCAGTTGGCTCCACGACCACTTTCACCCTTGCGCCCGAGAGACCTGTCTAGCCGGTCATCTTATCGCAGCCTAAATGATACTTCTTATCGGTTTCAAAGTACAACTTACTTTTGCCACTTAGTGGGCATCGGGCGCTAACAGGTACAGATGTTTAAGGTCATCTCTGGCGAAGGGCGAGGGTCTCGTTGCCGCCCCGCCTGTGCTGGGGACTGTCTGTGCGCATGGGTGCGCGCGCATGTATTAGCGTTGTTTGTGTGATTCCTTTTTTTTTTTTTTATCCAATTTTCGCCGTCGTGAAGCTTGTTGTTTTAATCAGTGTACTAATTTAGTTAAAAAAAAAAGTTCGGGACTAAATTTGTACAGAAGCAATTTTTGGATATGTTGGAGAGAGAGAGAGAGAGAGAGAGAGAGAGAGAGAGAGAGAGAGAGAGAGAGAGAGAGAGAGAGAGAGAGAGAGATATTCTATTTGAAAGACAACATTAAAACACGCAAAATGACTGAATATTTTCATGGGAGTAGGTTCATTGACACCTCTCACTTAGGCTAGATGCGTTCATTGGAAAATTTTCGTGTGATTGTGATAACTGACAAGATGGCAACTCATTATCTGGAATTTGATTCTTATGCCACTGTGAAATAAGATCGTTTACAACTAACCCTCGTCCACAGACTGTTTTTTTTTTTTTTTTTTTAGGTCGAAAATGTTAAGAAAGGCGTTGGATGGAGTAAATAAGTTTTAAAGATTCTGAAAGATAAGTTGTTAAATGGCATGGCAAAGTGGATACCAAAGTGACGAAGGTGTTTATATAGATACTGATAAAGATTAGAAGCAAAATATAAAGATTGTATGCGTTAGAGGCAATGTTGCATTTATGTGCTAATGATGTCATTTTAGAATGGTAATGATGCGAGAACATTGCCGTAAGTTTTTCTCTTATTTAATTTTTGGGGACTGTTAGTGCTAATGTTTCTGTCCGCTGCTTCATAAGTGATTTTGGAGTAAATTGCAGTGGAATTTATGAATGATTTTATTTTATTTTTACTATTATTTTTTTTAGTGAATGCAGTTTAAATCTGCAGACGGTAAATGAAGTATGTAAGGTTGTATTTACGAATGCAGGTGAACCAGAAAAGGTAAATAAAAAAAAAAAAATGTACGAAAAAAAATAAGGTAAAAAAATTAATTTAAAGAGGGATGAAATAGCCAGATGTTAAAGGAAACACTGAATATGTATTATGACGAAAACATTTTGACAATTGCACAAAAGTATAATTCACAGAAAACTAAATATTTTTATATTTCCACTTCATTGACACCTACGCAGTGGAAAGCGTGGGGATCGCAGTTCAGTGATGATCGTGAATCGAATAAAAAGAACTGAATCAATTGTTCGGCAGAAAAATAAGATTTGATATAACATGAAAATATGAAGTTAATTTTTTTAACAATATACAAATGAAAGTGGAACTCTGACAACGAAAATGTTTTATAACCCTTTCACGCACACTAGCACGGCTTTTGTCAGAAATGCCAGGGCTTCGGGATGTACCCAAAATTAACGGGGTTTCCCTTCTTGCAAAGGGAGTAGCCCGAATTTCAAACAGTCGAACAGTTTGTTGGAGCTCCATCAGGAAATTGTCGTGAGTCTCTCCTGGTTTTAGTTGAAATTTCCTCGTTGAAATTTCCTCGCTGAAATTTCCTCGTTGAAATTTCCTCGTTGAAATTTCCTCGTTGAAATTTCCTCGCTGAAATTTCCTCGTTGAAATTTCCTCGCTGAAATTTTAGTTGAAAACTTTCCCCGCTTGCTTACTTCTTTCCCTTTGTACGGTGACACCCAAGGTTTTATCAGTTTTTTTTTTTAAGCGACAGAATGAAAATGCGATAAAAAAAAAAGTTAAAATCCAGCTTTTAATATTTTATCGCTAATATTATGCCTCTCAGTATTCTCTGAACAAATTAATATTTTTTTCTTTGGTGGGTCTATCAGGATTTAGTGATAGTCTATTTTTACACTTTTTTTAGGACTGGGCATCTTTTCTGGCAGTTATACCTATTACTGTCAAATCACACTAAAAAAAGGAAAAAATTTACGACAAAATTTTGTATCATTCTAAATCAGTTCTATCCGTCACTCACTGTCATTCACTTTTGCAATTTTTGTCAAAAGAAAACGGCAAGACTTGCGTGTCAGGAATCTACGGAGTACACAGACATTAGAATTTTTCTCACAACATGAAATATACAGCATATGACATCGATCTGTTTATGACATTTTAAACAACATTTTGTGAATGTAAGTTGAAGCATTTATAATCAGTCGGTCATGGAAAATGTTGTTATAATTTTTATTTTTATTTTAGTTCAAAGTATTTATTAGAAATGAATATTTCTCATTATATATCGGCGTCGGTGACCCTGGTAGTTGTGACGCCAGATAACCCACAGTTAATCAATCAACCTCATCATATATGATGCTACGCCAGTTAACAGAAACGAATGCATCTAATCTGTTCACTTCAACCACCCAATATATTGGGTGAAGAATTAAATAAGGTTAAATAACATGTACAGTGGTGACCATTTTTGAATGGACCATTCCAGCACCCTACGCAGTAATGTCAGGTCAGGTCAGGTCAGGCCCGAGGTCGTTGGCCAGGTCCACCACGCACGAATTCTGAACCTAAGTCCGCGTTATTGGATTTTGTATTTTGCCATGTTAGGGAAGAAACGGGGCAGGGAGGGGGGGGGAGGGGGTTGGTGGTCAAAGTAGTGAATGGCCGCCATTTCTATTCCGTGAAGACCCAGTGCGAGTGAAAGGGAATTCGACCGTTATTCAATTGGTATGCAAGTGTAATCTGTTTTTGGCTATTACTGTTGATATCTCTGGGTGCAGGGAGCATCCGTTTAGAATACTAAGGAGAGAGAGAGAGAGAGAGAGAGAGAGAGAGAGAGAGAGAGAGAGAGAGAGAGAGAAACTTTATCGAAAAATGTCGTGCAATGATGAAGAGCAACAGCAGAGCTAGTCATTCCTATATTATTCTAGAATAATATAGGTCTACTATTCTAGAGTTATATAGGTCTACCTTGTAGATCTATAAGTAAAAACGATAGGCAAGTATGTGCTTTACTTAAGAGCATTCTTACTATCACTGATAATATATATATATATAGGTATATATATATATATATATATATATATATAATATAAAAGTTTTATATATCTGTATGTACTGTATATATATATATATATATATATATATATATATATATATATATATATATATATATATATATGTGTATATATATATATATATATATATATATATATATATATATACTATATATATATATATATATATATATATATATAAATATATATATATATATATATATATATATATATATATATATATATACACCCACAAAAAAATATATATATATATATATTTATATATATTTATAGCTTTCCAGATTTGGTACGCTACTTAAAATGTCCTCTCACGCCACTGCGACATTGATCCAATCAAGACTGACCTTTCTGGGCCCTGATCGACTGAGGAGGGGAGCCATGCCATGCCATTCCGTGTAGAGAACCGACCTCACGAATCTTCCCCATCAGCAAGCAATTGCAACACCGTCGCAAACAACATTATACTGTAAATGGCCGATGTTGACCAAGATTCGGGGAATTGCAACCTGCGGTGGCGCCGTCAACAGACAGACAGACAGGTCGAAAGGTAGACGTGCGGTAGACAGATATAGACATATCCGGACGGGGTTTTGCCGGCAGCGATTGATCGGTTTTTGGATATGCACCGTCGATGCCATAAATCTTGCCAGGGAAGCATTGTCGCCATGACCTGCGGCTTTAGAAAAGCCTGGTAAACTTTGGCTAATGGCTCGAATTCACGCCACTCTCTGATTTCTTTTGCTAAAGCTTGTGCAGACTTAAAAGCTCTCTCGCGAAGATTTAAAGATACGTTTTGGCTCTGAATCTCATGTTTTGTCGATTCATGGGGAGGGTAGTCACGCCTATACTTGATGATGAGAAGAATGAAGATTGTAGTTGTTTTTGATGCCACTCAAAAGAAAACCGTAAGTCGAATCATTCTTTTTCACTTTGGCCCATAACCTTTTTTCCTTTGAGAGGCAGTCGATCGCTTTATTCGTGATTGAAAAATGCATTTCTTTTTTTTTTTATTATTTGTGTCTTCTTCAGTTTCGGCAATATAATATGTATAAATAATAGTATATATAGATAAAGGTGTTTACAAAATATATATATATATATATATATATATATATATATATATATATATATATATATATATATATATATATATATATATATATATATATATATACACACACACATATTCGACATTAGCTCTCACAGTTATAAGGCTTACAATCTATCACCAACATCTCGCTTGCATTTTTATCCTTTTACAACATATCACTCGTGGGAACGCCCCAAAAAAAAAAAAAAAATCTGGAATCCGGTACATTTTGACTCGAGTCGCAGACTAATGCAAGACCCGCAGGAATCCCGACTTCGCTTTGCTCCTCGAATCCGATGTATTTACTGTGTGGCAACACACTCAGACCCGGCCAAGAATTGCTCTCGCTTCATAAAAAATGGAAAGTTGGAAGGTGCCATTTCTCTTGCTCAGTGTCACTCAACGCGCGGCACTTCGGCGCGTCTCCCTGCTGGCACCACCCGATTTTTCCTCGTTGGTGTGTGTGGCACTGCGGAGTGCCTTTCGTGGGGCACCGGGAGGCATTATTATAATTTCGTTTTGGGTGCGGATGATCTGTGATGAAAGGAGAAAATGTGTCTCTGAGTGGTTTTATTTATACGTACTGGCAGTATGCCATTTATATATATATATGTATATATATATACTGTATATATATATATATATATATATATATATATATATATATATATATATATATATATATATATATATATATATATATATATATAGAGATATAGAGATATATATATAGATATATATATAGAGAGAGAGAGAGAGAGAGAGAGAGAGAGAGAGAGAGAGAGAGAGAGAGAGAGAGAGAGAGAGAGAGAGATTCTTTTACTATTGGAAAATATCGTAAGCTGTTTTGGGATGGACTTCTTTCTTAAACTGAAAATCATCATCAATAAAGACAATAATAATTCTGGAAATTTTTTCTGCGGATGAGAGAGAGAGAGAGAGAGAGAGAGAGAATGCAACAATTTTATTATCTTGGAGAGTTTGTTGGACTGTATGTGTTGTGATTCGTATGTTTAGCGCAGATGTAGTTTATCCAGTAGTCCTGATAATTGATAAAATTATCAGGACTAAAATGTGAATTATGTCAACACAAACTGCACAACAATTTATGCTGTATTTATACAATGTCAAATTTCACCCTCAAAAGACGAGGTAATCAGGATGATGCTCACGTGCTAATTAACTTGATAATATTGAATTAGTTGAATATTTTGAAAGTTAATTGCTTATTACTTAATTCGGCACCCCAGTTAGCTATTCTGATGGATGCCCTAAAATGACTGGGTTATCATCAGAAAAACTAATTGTCCAGATGTTGTCATAAATTGTACTCTAAATTAAAGGCATGATATAAGAGAGACTAAAGGCCATTTATTGATGGATCGTGAATGGAATTTGGAGAATGATATTTTGAAGTGAATGAATACGTGGGTGGGAATTCCAGTTTGAATATGAAACTGTTGAGAAAGGATTCATGGTGTTCGTTTTTCTTGTTTTTTTCATTTGTGTGCGTCAATTAAAAGTAGATAATGGTAGCTGAAAGTACAGAATTTTTGTGTGTGTTTTTAAGAGAGAGAGAGTAATTTGGTTTTCGCATAATATCATCCGTAGGAAAAAATAAAAAATATCGTATCAGTTTCCTAATCAATCTTTTTCCTTTAAATGACAACCTCTTCAAAGTTACTTTGCTCATCATCGCCAAGTTATTTCAGGTAAAACAAAATTAGTGCGATTTAAAACCATTAAGTGAGATTTCACTAGGCAGTGTTCTAGGAGAATTTGATTAGTTCATAAGCCTCATGTATTGACATTGGAATAGGCGTTACATTACGACGAACCCACTAAACCCAGAATTTACACAAACATACACAAACAGACACATATATATATATATATATATATATATATATATATATATATATATATATATATATATATATATATATTATATATATATTATATATATCTGTATATATATGTGTATAATATATATATATATATATATATATATATATATATATATATATATATATATATATATATATATATATATATATATATATATATATATATATATATATATATATATATATATATATATGAATACATCATACATGTGATATATACATACAAGTGTGAGTGTGCGTGTGTGTTATATGTACGTATATATGGATGTATGTGTGTATATAAACGTAAGAATAGAGAGGAAAGAGTTAACCTGGAGATCAAACGCTTCTGCGCACGTGTGTAATTCGCACGCCTGCGTTCCCAAGACAAAGTATCTGTTTCCCCTGCCTCGTGAGTTGTTGTGGCTGGCATGGAATTATTCCCCACTATATTTAGGCAAGTGTTGACACACAAGACGCAAACATAATCGATTCCTCGCCGGCCGATGAACTCTCGAGGCTGACCTTGGCGAAATGCGTCTTTCAGTTCACTTAGCCCGAGCTGGTGGAGATCGAGATAATCTCTCTGTGATCTCACTGTCATCTCGATCGTGTCGTAGAGAGAGAGAGAGAGAGAGAGAGAGAGCCAGACTCCTCATCAACTAATTATCAGATTTGATTTGCACTCTCAGGACCCACATGCAAATTTACGTGAAGATGTACACATGCAAATTTTCGGGAAGATGTACACTTGACGAATCGTTTTACACTGAGCGCTCATTTGTAATTGCAGTTGTAATTTCATCTCTTGTGTCTAAACTTGAATGCTTTTGTCACAGATTATTATATATATATATATATATATATATATATATATATATATATATATATATATATATATATATATATAACATACATACATATATATGTGTGTGTGTGTGTGAATAAAAATCACGAGTGTACTTTCGTCTTATTTGACAGATTGTCAAGACGATGCCAAATGAGACTGAAAGTACTAGCTCCAATCAAGTTGTTTATTTTTATTTTACCTTATATATATATATATATATATATATATATATATATATATATATATATATATATATATATATATATATATATATATATATATATATCTCACATGTAAACCCTCAAATCCCTTTTGTATAAATCTTCGATTTTAATGACAGTGCCATCTAAGGAACCATATAGATTTTTAGCAATATTTCCAGCTCGAGGTCAGAACCAAAGTACCCAAGTTATGGTGCATTTGGACGTATCATGAATTATGAAAAGATCCAAAATTATTCCAGGCTGTATTTCATAAGTAATATTTTTTAAAGTCTAAAGTGATACATGTTTGTGCCATTATATAAATATATTAACTTATGTATGCAGATGATTCTCTTCAAGCACAGCAGAATTTTAGCTTCTTCAGTGACGTCTGTTGCTTAAGAAACAGTTCTCAGTTCTGTTACTAAAAGAATCTTCCATATTATACGGTATAGATTTCTTTGTATATACAGTTGTGTCGTGTACCAAAATATGATCAAGTGCGACGCAAGGCTCTGCGTCTTATTTCGAACTCAAATCTCTTTTGTCTTCGTTGAGTTTATCTGCATTTAAGCCTGAAACTACAGCGGCTTAAGTTTTCCTGATGCGTATTATGTTATGACATTTAGCAGCGGGAGTGCTTATTTTATTTTTCATTTTAGTTTTCTATGCACTAAGATTCCTCAGAAAAAAATCTTGTTGTACACATGCTTGAAAAACTGTACTTTTGTCACATCTGTTCAGGAAAAACTGCATTTCATTCGAGTTCGCATCTTAGAATTTCCCTTCGGAAAAGCCACACTGACATTCTGCTGTTGGTTGAAAAAGGTTAAAGGTGTGTGTTCAAGAGAGAGAGAGAATATAAATTTATGCAAGGCCTTTTGAGAACGACAGATAAACAGACAGTCGACAATCAGACAGACAGACATGGGGCAGACAGAACGTTACTTGAAGCATCTGCAGGGGAGGGAGAATCTTCAGACCCCAGTTAAGGGTCCTTCGCGTCAGCACGGCTGATTCACGGCGCCCGTAATGACCGTACCTTTCGATCAGGCGAGGGCTGCGTGAATCGACTCCCAGTGTATGTGGGAACCTCTTCTGACCTCGTTCAAGTGTCAGCAATGATAGGTCGGTGGTGAGTGAATGTGGCAGGGGAGCGAATGGAGAATTGTGAAGGGGGGGTTGTGTGGGGTTGGGGATTGGGTTAGTAAGGGTGGGGGGCGGTGTGGCTCAAGTTGGTATGCAAGGTTCAGGGAGTTCACATACGCCAACAAATAGCTGTGCTTTTCTCAGGCAATGAGGGTTATCAATAATGTTCCCCCACTTACGCGCAAGCACACTCACCCATGTACACACATACTTATCTCAAGGATGCGCCTTTGCTCTTGGGGCGAAGTTACTCTTGTAGCTCATGACTTTTATTGCATCTACTGGTATCAGCTCGAGTGCTATTGTTTAGTTATGGCATAAATGTGTACGTTGGGTCCCTTTTCACTCATTTTTCTTCTTTTTCTCTTTCTAATTCTTCTTCTTCTTCTTCTTTTCCTTTTATTTTTGCATAACGGACGGCCGCATCCAAAATTAAACGCTTCGGATTCAGGCGGCGCATTCTTCTTGACTTTCAAATCTCAGAATGCAGGTCATAAAATTCTGACGAGTTCCAATCGATTTTTTCCTCTCTCCCTCTCTCTCTCCTTTTTCTTGTTTGTTAGAACAGTCGCTTAACATAATGTAAGAATCCAAATACACGGATACCGCCAACTTTAACGTCAGAAAGTCAGAAGGGAAGATGATTGTAGTGTTTTAATTTTGGGCATGAGGATTACGTACAGCGAAATTATTCACGCAAACAAAATTATTTGTGTTGATGTGTTTTCATAACAAACACTGGGCAAAGAAACAAACAGCATTCGCGCCTAATGCATCGCCAAACAGTTGAAGGAGGCTAAGTCTCCGGTAGGTGGCTTTCAGTTTAATCCATCATCTTCTGCCGGACTTATTTCAGAATTCATAACACGCACGCAAACAGCGAGAGAGAGAGAGAGAGAGAGAGAGAGAGAGAGAGAGAGAGAGAGAGAACACTGTTTCGGTTTTTATTGCTTAGCAGTATTTCTGTTCTCAATGAAATTTATCAAAGTCTCAATGACACTTTATCAATAACATTACCTCTGTAACAGCAACTTTCAGTGCTGCTTTTAAGATAACAAACTGACTAATCCACATCATTGTTTCGTCAGCATCAACTGGGATAATGATCGCAGTTCAGATACCTCGTTTCCCCTTTTGTTTTGAATGATAACATTCCTTACTCTTAACAGCGTCCATCAGTTTAATTTATTTCGGGATGAAGCAGTCACTATCTAAGCATAATAAGCAACAGTGCTCTTCTGATGAAACCAAACCCGAATACATGTGAAGATCATAACAAACTCTTATTCTAATTATTTTGTAGCCGGAGTTGTCAAGCGAAAGAAAATTGATCAATATATGGGTTATAAAAATTTCATACTTTCATCATTTCTGTTCGTTGTAGAATTGTTCTTAAAGTACTTCATTTTTTTTTACTAAGTCTCTGATGTCCTCTCACCCACTCGCTTAGTTTACTATTTGCAAGATTTTGATAAATGGCGCCGAGTGGGGATATTAAAATTTTCCCATTTCCCTTCATAAACGTGACAGAACAAAGCGTTCATTATTCATGCTCCTTGTCATCACGACCAAATATCCACTATTTTTTATTTTTTGTTTCCATTATTTCTTTGCCTCTTTTCCATTGTTTTGTCAGTATTGGATCAAAGGGTGTTGGGCTTATCGTCAGCTCCCCTCCCCACCCCGGCTTAGCTCTCGCTTCGATATTACAAGATTCAGGTCTCTCACTTCCTTCGGGAGTAAGCTCTCTCTCTCTCTCTCTCTCTCTCTCTCTCTCTCTCTCTCTCTCTAGTGCTCCAGTTCTTTTCACATGACTGGACTCAATAACATCTCAGTGAAACAGACCGTGACGAACTCTTTAATGTTTAGCTGTCTGTATTTTATCTACCTATCTAATCTATATAAATATTATAATTATATGTATATCATATATATAGATATATTATATATTTGATATATTTACAGAAAAATATATTTTTATAATATATATATATATATATATAGTTTTTGCTGTGGACCTTTGTCTCCTTTTTTATATTTCGCTTTTGGTAATTAAGGGTTTAGTAACCACGCGTTTACAAACTCCCCAATTTTCCAGAGATTGGCTGGGACATCAGGTTTTTACTGAATGAAATCACAGACTGGGATCGGTGATTTGATTTGTGTGTTTTTGCACTTTTTAGGTGTGTAGATTTGCATGAAGTATTTAAAACATAATCTCTAATCCCCTTCTCCCCCTCTCTCTCTCTCTCTCTCTCTCTCTCTCTCTCTCTCTCTCTCTCTCTCTCTCTAGATCCACACACGCTTAATGTGATCCGAGTGTATTTTTGGAATCTTGGAATTGCTGTTTCACAGAATTTACGTTTGACCTTTTCAGAAAAAAAGTTTTTAAACCAATTTAAAACTAAATTACTTATCTGTGTTTAACAATTTTTTAAAACTAATCTGCCAATTTTCTTACAGAAACAAGAGAAAGTGAGAAAGTGCGTACATTTTACAGAAAATTTCTCATGATTACCATAGTGATATTTGTGATTTACGTGAACGTTGGATCATAGTACCAATTTTATTTTCATTCTCCCAGTTTTAGGTGCTCTTTGGATTCAAAAGTTTTGTATATATTCCTTAAAGACAGTAAACATATTAAAGATATTCCATTTAAGTTCTCTAAAAAAGAAAAAAAAAAATTAGATCGAAAAAGATGCCCAACTTGAACGGTAAGGAGCGTCACGTGTTTTGCTTATGGTAGACCTTGAGAGTAGCAAGCAGTTAATGTCGACGTGCGAGAGAGCCAATTACAACTGAGTATGGGGAGGGTGGGGCAGTCCGATTCCACCAATCAGAGGCCCGCCATCAGTCACTGGTTGCTAAGCAAGGCTATTTCTTCAACGTGGAGTACATTTAACGGCCGAAATTGTCTTGACTTTGTTTGTTACCAGTCCAAGCCGAGGCAGAGTCTCAGTACTATTCAGGGTTTATAACGGTGTTGTAATAATATTTAGTAATATGTTAAACGAGATAATGTACTGTTTGAAATGTGAGAGATAATGCATCTCAGAGTACACTTTGTTCCTGGGTTGGGTTCTGTTCTACCAGAAGCGATTCTTGAAAGATTAATGATGTCTTCCACGACCCGATTATCCTTGACAAGAGATGAATTCGTAGGTACGAAACAGTTTAGTTAAGATATTTTTCCCGTTTCAAGTTGCCTTCCAAAGCGAAAACATCTTACAAGAAACCGCGCAAGACATTTGAAGTGTTATCGTTTTTGAGGTGGAAATATATCATAGGCGATTTTTTTTTTTCAATTTATTTTTTGTCCCACATTATATTCCAGAAATAAAGTAATGATTTAGAATCTTAATATATTTTATATTTGCTGCTTTCTGATACACTTTTATGAGGCAAAATGCAATTTCGCCTACAATACCTAAGGGTTTTACTTGTTAAATAAAAAGAATAGAAAGTATGTTAAATGAAAGATAAAGAAACAGTACATATTACCACTCACAGCTTCGTACTTAATATAACAACGCAGACATCCCATCAGTAACACGTTGAACCCCCTTTTCGTCTACTGCGTATGGTAAGAGAAGCCATTATTATTATTATTATTATTATTATTATTATTATTATTATTATTATTATTATTATGGGTGCCCTTGTCAACAAATATTATTATTTTGTTTTCTCTATTCTTACGTTTCACGAAGACAAGGCTTTTCATCACTTCATAGCCATATATGTACTCGATGGCATTTTAATTCCACAAAAAAAATCCTTCTGTCGCAGTAGCACGTTTGACAAACAGTTTACTACTTTTGTATATCCACATCTTTTACATTCTTGTGCGTGCATGTATGCCCTTTGTAAATAAACATGTGCACCTAAAGCTACAATTTAAATGTATTTACGTATTTGTAGAGTAGGCCTAAGTGATTCAAATTTTGATGCATATTTGAGTTAAGGCCGTGATCAAAGAGAGAAATGTTAATATTATCGTCTTTTGAAATGTAAAGCAACAAAAAATTAGTTTTCCCCGAAAAAAACACGAAAAGTTAGTGGGAAAAAAGAAAGAATACTGTGTCGACCAGAGATACACTGATCCAGTATTCAGTAAGCGTGTCTGCCATTAAATGCAAATCTCAGATTGACATTAAGATATCACCCGGGTCCCTCACCCGACCCCGGATCCGTCCTCCTCCTCCTCCTCCTCCTCCTCCTCTCTCACCCTTACAAGACCCTTCTCCAAACCGGGACTCTGTTCCTTCCTACTCGTCAGCGGTATTTAAATCTCTTTTGTTATATAATCAAAAGGAGATTTATCATGTGTATGCGTTTGTTGGAAAAATCTGTTATCTGTGATGGTAGAGTCTGTTTATCTATCTATGAGTTCATTCGTCTGTCTGTATGTCAGAACACTTATCACTTCATCTCTCTACCTGAGCGTCTCTACACATGCAGGCGAAGCGCCGAGTAATAGCTTAGATTATAACTTCAATCTAACTAGAACGTCGTATATCTTCTTCCCGGCCATTATCTTTCGCTGGCGAATACTCGGTGGAAATCCCGCGCCTTGAGCGATTTGCTCAGGCAGAGATATCTGATTATGGCTTTCATTTTTACCGAGGAACGAACTTCGCTGCTACTGCAATAAGTAGAGAGTTTATTCACTGCAGAAGGAAACTTAGCGTAAAGACTTGTACCGGTGCCAAATTGAAAGTATAAAGTTGAAATCGTGTGTGCTGAGACCGTAGAGTTTTACGCCACTAAATTTACCTGCCAAGGGAAGATTGAATGTTTTAATTTGTTCACATTTAAGTTGTATAATATTTGCAGTTGACATTTCATTAAGGATTTATATTTATGCTGGCATTTGTGTTTATATTGTGTTTGTATGGAGGGTTCAAGGAACTCTTGTGTAGGTCTGCGAAATATCGTACATCATTGCTCTACTTCTGTCACCCTTTTTATCCGACGTTTTCAGGTTTTCCTTTCTTCCTCTCTCCCGCCACTCCACTAACCTCACCGATATATCATCCTGCATTCATTCCACATGACCAAACCATTTCAAAGTACTGCTCCATCTTATAATTGACATATGTATATGTATTTATGTAAAGAAATCGATACGAGTTAATGATTTAAGACCCAGTGCTCAGTGATAAATGATCGTGACAAAGTACAATATAATAAACACAAAGGCACTGATGGCTGTGTTTTCTTGATTTAAAGAAACCAATATAGAAATTTAAAGACGATTAAAAAAAAAAAGAGGCTGTAAGTTATAGAATTAAGGAGCGAAAGATAATGGTCAGGACACCTGTTTGGAGGTATACAGGGAAACGTTCGAAAACAAACTATATAATATACACACATATATATATATATATATATACACTATATATATATATATATATATATATATATATATATATATATATATATATATATATATATATATATATATATATATATATATATATACATATATATATAATATTTATATATATACATCACTGTATATATACATACACACACAATATATATATACATATATGTGTGTGTCTGTATAGTGTGGGCTATATGTCACGCAGTGAATACCATTAGAGATATCCCTAACTTCGTATATACATGAAAAAGTTTACGTTGTTAGTGAACATAATGTTTTTAAAATATATTTTTACATTGATTAAAACCTTGAAATATAGCCTTAAATGTTTTATCCCTTTCGTTTTGTGTTCCCGTAAATAACATTTAGTTTTCGGAAAAATGATGATAAATTTTTATTTTCAAATCAGAAAGTGAATGCCTGTTATGGCAACCTCTCCGTACTCTTTGCCCTGTTGGGCATCATAAATGAGGGTATTGGCACGTAGAGGGTGGCGGTGGGGGGGGGGATTATTGTAGATAGTCATGATGCAAGGGAGTTAGTCTTCCGACTGTGGACAAATCTGCTTATCATCAATCTCAGCACGTTTTTAATGGGGGCATGGGAGAGTTGGGGAAAGGGGGGGGGGTGTTCGTAGCGAATGGGATAATGGGTCTTGAATGGCCTACGTCCCATATTTAGGCAACGAATTTACGTTTGTTTATTTATTGCGGGCCAAAGACTGCCAGCTAAAAAGGATTGTGTTGCGTGCAGTACACGGGAATAAGACGAGTCGAACACGGCTGCTTGTCGGAGTGTCCCCGATTCTTACTAATCGCGTTAGTTGTTGTGCTTCGCGATAGTGTTGGATCGTCTTCTCGTTATCTTATCTGGAGTAAAGTTGTCGATAGGACGTTCGCCTTTGTAGTCGCTGCTTTCAGATAAGAGTTATTGCATTCTGATCTGACGTTTCCTTCTCTTCTTCTTCTTCTTCTTCTTCTTCTTCTTCTTCTTCTTTCTTCTCCGACTCCTTCATTGTGTTCATTCTTAACTTTTTTTTTTCTATCTGCTGTTTTCTTTGATAATAGGATTCCGTATCACTCGCTATCGCCAACCCTTTTAATTTTGCGTTTCGTTTTACAAAGCGGCGTCTATAAATCTAACGATGTTGTTATTCGCTGTGTCAAGATTGTGTTCGTTTGTCAGCGTCTCTCTCTCTCTCTCTCTCTCTCTCTCTCTCTCTCTCTCTCAACCGACGATATTTAAAGAATTTTTTGCTGGTGGTGAGTGATCCACAATTTTACTGGCGTTTTCTTAGTTTTTTTATTGCATTGTTTGCCTCCGATGCGGAAAGAAAAAAACAAAAAGATAACGATGTAAGTATTCTGTTGTATGATGCACAGTTCTTCGTCGGGCTGGTCGGTACCGTTCTCGGCTAGCACTCTGCAGGGCCCGCGTTCGAATCTCCGGCCGGCCAATGAAGAATTAGAGGAATTTATTTCTGGTGATAGAAATTCATTTCTCGGTATAAGATGATTCGGATTCCACAATAAGCTGTAGGTCCCGTTGCTAAGTAACCAATTGGTTCTGAGCCACGTAAAATAAGTCTAATCCTTCGGGACAGCCCTAGGAGAGCTGTTAATCAGCTCAGTGGTCCGGTTAAACTAAGGTATACTTAACTTTCTCTCTCTCTCTCTCTCTCTCTCTCTCTCTCTCTCTCTCTCTCTCTCTCTCTCTCTCTCTCTCACTGCAAACCGACGATATTTAAGGAATTTTTGTTGGTGATGAAGTTATCCATAGTTTTCTTATTGCATTGTTTGCCTCCGATACGAAAAAAAAAAAAGAAAAGATAACGATGTAAGTATTCTGTTGTATGATGCTTTCTGGAATAAGTCGATAATTTATATATTTTTCCGTGTCCTTTTTATGAAACTTTTCCGTTAAAATGAAACATTTTTTTGGTCCAGTGTTTGATATTCCGTTTGCTGAATCTTTTCACACATCAGTATTTTTTGGCAATGACTGATTTAATCTTTTCAGACACCATTAATTTTTTTTTTTTATTAAAATGTGATTGAATCAGATTTGCAAATTTTTGCAAGAATTTTCTCAATTTATTTGTCATATAAAAAGCTCCACAGGGGAGAGTACCTTTTATTTTCGTTTGTTTGTTTGTTTGTTTAGAGGAAGATTTAATTATCGAATCAGAAATTTGATAAATATTTGTGCTTACGAGGACTGTGAGGGCGGAAAAAATTATATTGTGTTTTTGTGTATATGAAATATATATGTTATATATACCTTTATACATATACATATATGTATATGGACATATACATATATGGAACACTTATGTGAGTGTATATGTGTATATATATATATATATATATATATATATATATATATATATATATATATATATATATGTATATATATATATATATTGTTGTTGATATACTCGAAAGGGCCAAGAAGGAAAGAGAGAGAGAGAGAGAGAGAGAGAGAGAGAGAGAGAGAGAGAGAGAGAGAGAGAACGGCAGAAAATAACTCAAATTTCAGCTTCATTCATTTGGCATCTCGTAAATAAACTTCTCCTCTCCTGCCCAACTGAATGGCGTCTCTTTTGGTTTATCCCTTTTGTCCCCGCCATTCCATTCCATCTACGCTGCTCCTTATCCACCCCCACCCCCTCCCTCCGTTGACGCGTGTGGGGTCATTCCTCGCCTCGAAAAGGTCACCAGTAATACTGAGGGTAAACCGCGGTGGTGGCGCCTGCGTGCTGAGCCAACTTGATCTCCTGCCCCCACCACCCACCCCTCGTCCCTTACCATACACCCCCACCCCGCCTCTCCCTTAGCCAACAGCATCTCTGAGAAATTTGCTTACGCTGAAAACGATATTATTATTCAGTTATTTTGCAATATTCATTCATTGATTCTCTCTCTCTCTCTCTCTCTCTCTCTCTCTCTCTCTCTCTCTCATTAAATGCTGGAAGGTTTTATGATTTCTGTTTAATGACTATTGCTGCCTCTACTCATAAATAATACTTATTTTAACTCTCTCTCTCTCTCTCTCTCTCTCTCTCTCTCTCTCTCTCTCTCTCTCTCTTTCTAATTTTGATTCGCTCTCCCCTTTCATTCATTATTACAGGGTAGTATAGTCTCTCTGCCCTATATACAGCTTTATGTAGTCATAACTTATTGTAACAATGTTAATCTCTCTCTCTCTCTCTCTCTCTCTCTCTCTCTCTCTCTCTCTCTCTCTCTCATTTCCAAAATCAAGCATGAAGAAGATGTTTAGATTAAACGATTATCAAGAGACAACTGCTTTCAGCGTCTGGTAAGGAAAAGGGAATGCAGAGACCATTGTGTCGATAATCGAAGGTCAAGAATAATTGATCTCTGGGGCCGCGCCGTTGTTCTGCCTTTTGGTTCCGAAAGGACAGAAGGAATTCTCTGTCCGTATCCTCCGACGGGCTTTCTGTTTGGCGTCTTCCTTATCACCGAAGCTATCCGTGAAATGTGGTCCCGCCTCTCTCTCTCTCTCTCTCTCTCTCCAGTATATGGTTGTCTGACGTCCATCAAGTCGGTGACACGTGTAGTGTGACGCCAAATAATTCCTGATCGATCAGTCACTTGTTGTAAGTTCAGGATACTATCTCACGAAGGAAGCGTCTTTCATGACCTTTATAAAGTAATTAATGTATTAATAATTATGATTTTTATTTGCATAACAGCTAGACGGTATTAATGACGATGATTATGATGGTGACAGGACTAGCAATCCTGCAGGATATTATGCAGGAACCACACATCCTGCAGTCGCGCACAAGCAGAGTGGCACAAACGGACAACAGGGATGTGTGATTGGGCTAAATTAAATGCGAAATTTTGTATAGGATCATTTTTTGTAAATTGTCAAGAGGGACAAGGTGAACGTATATATAAAATATCCCTTCACGTAAATTGATGCCATCGTTAGCTGTATCTCAGAAATTACAGAAAAGAATGTAACGATGTAGTAATTGTAACCTCTTTGTATTCGTCAAAAATTTCACGGCATATTCTTTGATAACTGAACTTTGTTCCGGTTCTCCTATCTTTAATATTACGATGTTTTCCACAGTAATCGTGTTGATGTCTCTCCTTGATAACTAAACTGGGAACTCAGATGGAAAGTGAAGGAATTCTTTGTCGATAAGTTTTTTCCCTTTTATCACCAGGTCTTTCTCCTGAGTCCTCCACCTTTAAAGGAAATCAGTATAAAAATGTTCGGTCTTTTTTTTATGTCCTTTGCGCATAGATTTTTTATTTTTACTTTTTTTTTTTTGTTTTTCCTTTGATTCTGTTGCTGAATCTTTGGTGTTTGAATTTACACTCAGTTTTCCGTTTTACTGAAAGGGGGTTACAGAATTTCTGACAATGTCCTAAACAGTATTTTATTTTGTTTATTATTGTTATTCCTGGATGGGTTGATTACAGTTATGGAAGTATTTTGAATTTGGCTATGTTTTTTTCAAAATGTAAAGGAAATAAAACCTTTGTGACCTGAATTCTGAAATAAGGTATCTAGTAATTACAGTATGCTCAATGTGTTACTGTATTGCTGGTCTGGGCATTAGTGTAACCCCGGAGGCCTTTGTGCCTTTGTGTTGTATCGCCAGCGTTTATAAATCAATCAGTCACTGTCATCAGACCATCTACCTGCCACATACATCCTAACAATCCATGGAGTTCGAATTTAATTATTATAACCGCTACTATTGGAAAATTGAATTATCATTACATTTAATAGTTATTTCATGACGCCGAGATTCAAAATGGGTAACATACTCAGCAAAAGTCTTAAACTCAGAAAAGTCTATCCTTATCACCTATGCTTGTCGCTAATGTAATTCGGAGAGCGTTCGTTTCTTGAATCTTTTAATAATTTAATTTGCTATTTTTTTTTTGTCAAAAAGGCGACTACTGATGAGATTATGCGTTGTATGAAAAGCCCTTGAAGTTTTTTTTTTTCACGAGGTTTTTTTTTTATTTTTCTAGTAAATCATTCCCATTTATGAATTAACTTTCTGTCAGAAGCAGAACGGTCTGTAAATATAATCAATAAATAAGTATATGAATAGATTCAGTAAAAGACTGTGTAACAACGTCCATAATAAAATTGTGACTGATGGTGACATCTGCCCTCCTCTCACAACAAAATACCTCCATCTATGCTAAATTCCCTTCGAGTGGGTCCTAACGTGTTCCCAGATTATTTCGGCAGTCCCAAATCATCGTGTTGATAGGCCTTTTCTTTATATTTCCATCTTTCTGTTATTCTTTCGTTTAACCCATACATTTTTATTATTTTGTGTGTGATTTCAAAATTACATTCACTTTTATTTTGCTACGGTAAAAGTTTTTGGTGCAATTGTCTTCATTTCTTTCATTAGTTTTTTTTTTTTTCACTGAAGGCGCATATTCTACAGTATTTTCTATTTTTTGTTATAATATTTGTTCCTCAAAAAGAGGGGTATGAAATTTGTGCATCGGATTTTTTTTTTTTTTTTTTTTGTCCCAAAACTTGGTTTCCCTTGCGATTAGGCCACAGGAAGAGAAAGAACAAAACTGAAGTTTATGGAAATACAATTTGCGATTTGAAAAACCCTTCAAAACTTTCATTTTGTTTTATGTGGCCACAAATAAGATAGCGGAAAAGACGGAGTGAGAAAAAGCTCATTGTTGGTTTCTGTAGACATTAGGAGAGAATTCTTCAGGGCTTGGTGATAAAAGCTGTGATGAATATACAGTAATTAGTTGAACAGAAAAGATATATTAGAGATTAGTATAGTATTTGATCTCTTTTTTTTCAGAGTACGAATGTTTTGAATGCTTATATTCATAATATTCTTACATTCATTAATATTTTTATCCTTCTATATTCTTTCTGTTTGTCGAATGGCTAATGAGAACTTTCATTCCGTATCCCCATTCAGTTTTATTAAAATTGGATGGATTTGTGGGGAATGTTTTTGTGTCCGCATTGTCGAGGAAAATGTTTTCTTACCACCTCGTTATCTAAGTCTTATATCATAACTACTTTTACAGCTTTATTTATATTCCTTAATATCCACCTTAACCTTATATTCTATATACCTTTAATTTTGTGTCACCTCATACATATATTTACACACACAATACATACATGCATTTATATATGTATGTATGTATGTATGTATATATATATATAATATAGTGTGCGTGTGTATATGTGTTTATAACTAGGAGAAGGAAGAACACTTCTACAGAAAGATGATGTAAAGGTGAGACGGAGAGTGCAGATGAAAGAAAACGAAGAAACAAACACCAAAGCCAAAAAAAAAAAAAAAAACTTTAACACCGGTGATGTAACGGGAAAAAGTCCGCCGAAAGCCGAACACCTCGTCACCAGGAACCTCCCTTGGATATCTTCCGACCTGATTAGAGAGCAACTGCCAAATAAATCCTAATCTTGTATCAACATCAAAATAAGCAAAAAAAAAAAAAAAACTAATTTAAGAAAATGAGGTGCTCGTATAATCATTACGCTGTCTTATTTCAAGGTCGGCTGGATATAAATATTCTTTCGAGCAACAACGCAGGCACTGTTATCAGCCGTCTTATCTAGAGCATCAAGCAATTTGCTTGTGTGGGTGCAAAAGACCGACAGCGGATTCTTCTTCTTGTTTGTTTGCTAATGGGAGGCAATATAGACCTCTGGGAGTCCTCGTTATTTATGCCACGAAGGTACGAATTTACTCGAGTTCAGAATCCAACACGCTGCGTGTAGTATATTTAGTGTTACGTCTGCTGGACTAAAACATGTATTAAGTAATGTTAAACGACACAGGCAGGTACGAAGACACTCGTACGTTGGTGTCTCACATCGAGAGATATGTGATTTTATCTTTGTCACACTTTATGAGATATCTGTGTTGAATCTTTGACGCAGTTTATGAGAAATCTGTTTTTTTTTAACTTTGCCACAGTTGAGGCGCGATCTGTCTTTTATCTCTGACAAAGTTTAAGAGAAATCGTTCTTTTATGTTTGACACAAACATAGGAGAAATCTTTGTTGTATCTTTGACCAAGTTTAAGAGAAATCTGTCTTTTGTCTGTGACAAAGTTTAAGAGAAATCTGTCTTTTATCTGTGACAAAGTTTAAGAGAAGCTGTCTTTTATGTTTGACAAACAAAAATCTGTGTTGTATCTTTGACCAAGTTGGAGAAAAATCTGTCTTTTATCTGTTTTTATCTTTATGTTTGACACAAACGTTGGAGAAACCTGTTTTATCTTTGACACAGTCTTAAGAGAAATCTGCTTTATATATGACACACTTTGAGAGAAATTTGTTTTATGTATGGCTCAGTCTTCGGAGAAGTCTTTGTTTCATCTTTGACACAGTGTTAAGAGGAATCTGTTTCATCTGCGACACAGTCTTGGGAGAAATCTGTGTTTTATCTTTGACGCAGCGTAGGATAAAGTCTTAGGAGAAGTCTGTGTTTTATTTATGACAGTCTTAGGAAAACTCCGTCCTCTATGACACAGACTGAGAAGTCTGGGTTTTATATATGACAGAGTCCTAGGAAAAATCCGTCCTCCATTACACAGACTTAGGAGAAACCTATGTTTTATCTTTGATCCAAAGTGTTAGGCTGTATTTAATCGTGATTTGATTTAAACGTCGTCATATGAAATAGGAAACCATTTATATAAAAGCTTGAGTGGACTTTATGTGCGAAGTTCACGATAGAGTGACCTTTTTCTTGGAGAATATATGAGAAGTATTTATTTTTTTATTTTCTTCCCTTGGGCATCGTTGACGTTTGATGCTGCGACAGATAAACTTGAAATTTGCATACAATACCATGAAAATATTAATACGTTGTTTTTCTGTTGAAGCAAATGAAAACGTAGATGTAAAAAAAAAAAAAAGAAATAGAATAAGCTAGCTCTACAATCACCTGAATTTGTTTCAAAATGCTTCCTATTTTATTTTTCATTATAAACTGTTGTTTTAAAAGGTTACGCTCACACTTGATTTAACTTGGGTTTATTAATCTTAATAATAATAATAATAATAATAATAATAAAAACTGCAGTTCCTGTAAGACCATACAGCTGTTCGCCTTTGATTTAACGTGCGTTCAGGTATTAATAATAATAATAATAATAATAATAATAATAATAATAATAATAAGAAGAAGAAGAAGAAGAAGAAGAAGAAGAAGAAGAAGAAGAAGAAGAAGAAGAAGAAGAAGCACATATTTTTTGTACATAGATTAAAAAAAATAATGTTAAAAATGTTAAATGAACAATTCAAGCAGCAAAAGCATAATTCCCGAACCATCCAATTAATTTAACTCTCTCTCTCTCTCTCTCTCTCTCTCTCTCTCTCTCTCTCTCTCTCTCTCTCTCTCTCTCAGAGACTGTCTCGGATTATCTCATAAAAGTGACATCCGAGATCGTTTATGGCCGAGTCTTTCCATTCTTCTTAATACAATTAGCTCTCCTCAGCTCTCCCACATGCGCTAATTGCTCCAAGACAGTGAACGCAAAAGTAAAGCTTTATAGCTTTATTCTGCTTGCTTTATATCTTCTTTCTATTCAGGGAGTAGAGTATATTTTTTTAAAATATTATTTCGTCACGTTTCCTGTTTTTTTTTTTTTTTACCCCTCTAGGTACGTAACTTATCAAGCTGTTGTCGTAATTGTTTTCTGTAATGTCATATTCTGCTTATCACGAAATGGTATTAAGTTCAGTATGTTATTTACTTGTCAGAATAAGATTTACTTCAAGGACTGCCTATGATGCGTTGCCCTTAGGGAGGTAGTGCCGTCAGTGCATCTCATGCGGCGTACTGCAGGCATTACTTAAGGTTCTTTGCAGCGTCCCCTCGGCCTCTAGCTGCAACCCCTTTCATTCCTTTTACTCTATCTCCGTTCATATTCTTTTTCTTCCATCTTCCTTTCCACCCACTCCTCACAATTGAGTCAGTGCAACTGCGAGGTTTTCCTCCTGTTGCACCTTTCAAAACTTTTTACTATCATTTTCCGTTTCAGCGCTGAATGACCTAATAGGTCTCAGCGCCTGGCCTTTAGCCTAATTTCTATACACGGAAAAAAAAGAAAATAAAAAAAGTGAGAATCTTCATAAAGGATACGAAGTAGTCACCTGAGATATGTCTTGTCTTGTCATCCACAGGGAAATCGGACAAATAAGAGTGCCTTCGCAGGCTGCAAGCATGATATCTCCCTGAAGGGGGATTTATATTCGCCCGTAAGAACTATTTATATCACTTAAAGGCGATGTACTGGGCACGTTCAAATTACACCTGCACGCAGCACCGAAAACCGTTTCGCCCAAAGTTCACGTGGTTGTTCGGATAAGAAGTTCCTCGTTGGACGGGTCGGTATAGTTCACGGGTAGCACTCTGCTGGGCCCGCGTTCGAGTCTCCGGCCGGCCAACGAAGAATTAGAGGAATTTATTTCCGGTGATAGAAATTCATTTCTCGGTATAATGTGGTTCGGATTCCACAACAAGGTTTAGTTCCCGTTGCTATGTAACCATTGGTTCTTAGCCACGTAAAGCAAGTCTAATCCTTCGGGCCAGCCCTAGGAGAGCTGTTAATCAGCTCCTCAGTGGTCTGGTAACGTTACGTATAAAATATGAGGGAAGCTGTTTAGAAAGAACGTTGGGTAGCAGTGAAAAAGTGACACAATCGTGCGCGATGTAAAGGCGCGGGGATGGGGGCGGGGAGGGGGAAGGTTTTCTGCAAACAAGGACATTTTCTTTGTTTGGCATCCTCCTCCTTTGATTGCGCCAGAGACAAGCAGCGCTCAAAAGAGCCAGGAATGATTCGTTCTGCTTCGCTTGAAATATTTCAAACTCGTTTTCTGTTAATGGGGGGGTCGTAAATTCATTTTTCTTTCTCCTCAATTTCTTCTTTCTTTCTCGAGGTTTGAAACGCTTATTCTGCATACTGGGAGTTTATTTAGACTATCGTCGATGTAATTGAACTAGAATTGAGCCTATTGGAGGTATTATTGGAATTTTGATTTAGCTTTTTTGTGCGAAAGACAGAATCTCTCTCTCTCTCTCTCTCTCTCTCTCTCTCTCTCTCTCTCTCTCTCTCTCTCTCTCTCTTTTCATGGGACGGTAACGATCTTCACCTGCCAATCTTTTAGCTGAATTGCTGTCTGTGAATCTGTATATCGGTGTCTTTAGATCAGCAAATTATTTCTCTCAAATCAAATTTTTGGAAATGTTGGTGATGGTAGCTATTGTAAGGAGATTTTGAGTCTCAAAGCCAATTATTTCTGAAGAAATTATACCAATTTGTTTTAACTTTTATTTTAAGATAGTCGCTCTTTTTATGGTGGAATTCCGTCGAATTCGGACGTTAAGTTTACACACTGTTTCATGCCATGCTGAAATGTTTATAATATATATATATATATATATATATATATATATATATATATATATATATATATATATATATATATATATATATATATATATAAATATAAATGTGTGTAAATATAAATATGTATATATATATATATATATATATATATATATATATATATATATATATATATATATATATATATATATTCATGTATACGAAAAATGTTACCCTTCTCTCCTTTCCCAATTGTCACTCCTCGTGGAATACTTTATCGTACGCTACCTGTAAAAGTACCCTATATATTCTGTTTCTCTTTTAGGGATGTCAGACACCGATGTACTTCACGGGATGCTTAGAAAGCTGGAAGTTGGTAACCCAAGAGTGAACTCTCTGGGTCAATACTTTATTCCTTTTATCTCGTGAAGGTGGAATTGTTGTTCCATTGTTCGTTTTAGTTTTTTGTAAAAGAAAACTATTGTGCATGCTTTGTCTGTCCGTCCACACTTTTTTCTGTCCGCGCTTTTTCTATCCGCCCTCGGATCCTAAAAACTGCTGAGGATAGAGGGCTGCAAATTGATATGTTGATCATCCACCCTCCAATCATCAAACATACCAAATTGCAGCCCTCTAACCTTAGTAGTTTATATTTTATTTAAGGTTAAAGTTAGCCATAATCGTGCCAAACCACCGAAACATAGATCTATTTTCGGTGGCCTTGATTATACGCTGTGGAGAAAACTTTTCTTCGCCGCATTTTTTACTTGTTTTTCTTAAATATTCGCCCTTGTCCGACGCGTCAGAAAAAATAAGCGATTTTGTTCCTTTTTAGTTCTTTTGTCCATTCCGTGGCTGTCGCTTCATTTAATTGATGCAGTTTGAAATAGGAAAGTGTTATCACCTAAAGTGAGAGAATCTAATTAATATCAAACTTGCCTCTTCAGTTTCTTGATTTTCAGGATTTTTACGTTTTCTATTTTCTTTATTCCCTTGGTGTTTTGACCTTGGTGATCTCATCAGCATTTTATAAAAAGTGGTTGCGTTGTCATTTCAGCCCTGTTTGCCTCATCATGACATCAGAGTAATCAAAGAACCAGAAAAGGGGAGAAGATAAGAGAGCCCCGCGGCTTTTTGATTTCGAAGGACAGTAGATGTTGCGTTAGTATATTTCTTTTCGAATTTCTGCGTGCGCGCGCGTGTCTGTTAGTGGGTGTGATTCTTGACCTTCGTTAGGGAAGCTGATGTTTTTTTATGGCTTTCTTCTTTGTTTTGCTAGATTAGGCGAATTGTTGTGTAGATTTTCATGAAGCTTTTACTAAAGGCGAGACTCTGGACTGGTAACAAATACAGTGATTAGATTTTGAGTGAAACATGGATGTAAATTTAACGAAAAGGGACCTTTTTTTGGGGGAGGTGGTGTTCCGGCTTGGTGGAGGTTTGCGGTCTCTGCACTCTTATGTGTTCGTGTATTTGAACAATTATAGGCCTATACATGCACGTAAACACGCACGTAAGTGTGCACGAATGTAACGACAGTATGACAGTAATGAAAGACGACGAAACCTAAATTGAAAGAGAGAGTGTTTATGCATTATATCAGAGAGACTACTACCGTTCCGTGAACGTCGTTATCTTTATGAAGGAAACACCAATTTATATAATGTCATATAATAATGATTTTCAAACGAATTGGAAACTAAGGAGCCTTTTAACTGCCTAATCCACAAGGTAGCAATTAACGAAAGCCTCCATCAAACGGATTGAACGTGACCTTAGTGAGTCGAGGGTTTGATGTTGGTTTCAGAGAACCCCAGTGTCCTTGCGTGGACACATGTCCCCAGAAGGGGGGACCCGTGCCCTGATTTACCTTAACCTAAACGCAAACAGCATTGGACATTCTCATTCATAACATCTCTCCCCCGCCCCCCACAACCCAGCCATTCTTGTTATAATCCCGAAACACCATTATATCTTGATATCTTGTATTGGTGTCGAATTGCTAAGTAAACACTTACCGGGCTAGATTTTTCAGCCGTTGCATTTCATAGATCCCTGTGTAGGTGCGATGAAATATATACCACTTGAGTAGGAATCAGGTGGAACAGTACTGTTTCTTGGTATAGTTCTGATACATGCTGCGCGTATGGTGTGCTTGCTTTAACAATATAACTCAGTATTGGCATACAAGTACATGTGATTATAAGCACAATACTTAATAATTTAATGCGTTTATTAAGTCTAAAACACGATTTTTTTCCGTTAACCCAAAAGGGCTCCTTGCCCCCGTAACCTGCAATCACATATTCAATGCGAAACAGGACTAACGATTCTTGTATGCAAAAGCTTATGCCCAGTTCAGTCCTCCTTGCAATTCAGGGAGGTTCCCAGGTCTGTTAACAAGTTGCCCAATAAAATATTCACCTGATACTTGAACCGAATTGGACTGCAGTGGTTGGGGTAGGCGAGGGATACCAAGAAGGACTCCATAGGATGTAGTCCTTCTTACAATGTTTAAAGAGGACCTCGTACGTATTTTTTTATTGTGTTCTGTTTAGTCGCCTCCATAATATTTATCACGTATGGCTAGAGATGCGAAAAGAAAAAATTGATAAAGTTTCCCTGGAGTCTTGGCTCATGCTTTCATTCATATCTTTGTGGCGTCCAATCCTCCTGGTGTTTATTCATACGAGTGGTCTTTTTAAGTAAGATTTCTCATTCTGTTTGCAGCGAATAATGGTTGCAGCTATATATATATATATATATATATATATATATATATATATATATATATATATATATATATATATAAATGTGTGTATATATATATATATACATTGTGTATGTATGTATATGTGTATGCATACATAGATACATACATACTTATATGTACATATATGTGTATACATATATATATATATGCATATATAGACATACAGGTACTCATGTACACAAAAAATCCTTTCTTTGCTTCGTTTAACCCGAAAATCTAGATTATCTGTAGTGGCGCTTTTGGGGGCGAGGCTAAAGATTTTACCTAAGGTCTGAGATTAATAATGATCAAAGTTTAGGAAACAAGTATGATTAATCATCCTTCCAAGTTTACAGTTTTAATTCTTTCCCTTAAAGTTCGCGAGGTTATCACCGCTAATGATATCCAAGAGTTTTGGCGACGAAAAATGTTCAAGTTTTATTTACATAAGGTTCACTCGCACGCGAGTAAAGCCTAAATAAATAATTTACAAAGGGGATTTTTCTGTGTGGTAAAGAAATTTTCTCTCTCTCTCTCTCTCTCTCTCTCTCTCTCTCTCTCTCTCTCTCTCTCTCTCTCTCTCTCTCTCTCTCTTGATATATATATATATATATATATATATATATATATATATATATATATATATATATATATATATATATATGTGTGTGTGTGTGTGTGTGTATATGTATATATACAGTATATATATATGCATATATATATATGTACATGTATATGTATATATATTGCATGTGTATTTGTACTCATATGTATATATAGCTGCTTATGTGAGTTGCTGTTTGTTGGTCTATTTGCTGCATCATACGTACTTTCCTCACGACGCTTTACTGAAGATGAAAAAATGATCGAAATTAATCTGCTTAACCTGAATCTTTTCCTGTTACATCGAAACGCCGGAAGGTTTCATTACAAATGTATCCTCCGACATCAAAAATATTATACCTGATATTATACCTGATGATTATAGTGCTTTCAGTTGCCTGTTTCAGCGTACTTGTCATTCCGCCGTCTATTGTTCTTTCTGAACCAGACCGTGGTTCGAATCCTAGCCGGCGCAGAAGCATTCAGCAGTTATGATTCCCCTCGATTGTATGTAATTCCTAAGGTATGTTGAACTAGATATTGAACGATGTTTGTCATATATATAGGCTATATATATGTGTGTATGTTTGTATGTATATATATATATATATATATATATATATATATATATATATATATATATATATATATATATATATATATATATATATATATATATATATATATATATATATATATATATATATATATATATATATATATATATATATATAAAGTATATATATATATATATATATATATATATATATATATATATATATATATATATATGTGTGTGTGTGTAATTTTGTCACGAATTGACAAAGAGAGAGAGAGAGAGAGAGAGAGAGAGAGAGAGAGAGAGAGAGAGAGAGAGAGAGAGACCACCCAAATGATTATTGCTATGGAAAGACGCGAGTCGTGCTGCAGTACACACATAAGAATTATTCTTATTGTAGGAAATATCAAATATCATATTTTAAACAACCTGGGGGTATTGGGAGATGTATTAACTGTGAATTTATATCATCCTGAATTACCAAGCCCCGTGACATTTTGCTTTTAATGCGTCGTATATTTTTTTCTCCCTTTTTGATGTCCTGAGGGTATTATGAGATTTCTCATTGTTTTACAGTTTTATATAAATATTCCTGTATCTTTTTAGAAAGATGAATTTAAGTCGACAATAAAGATCTGAAAGTTGATTACATGACAACAGAACTAAGTAAATCTTTCGTATTGACGGTTATCCTGATATAACATTACTCTTGTTTACTTGCTGTAAACAGAGCCACACGCACACACACACACACACACACACACACACACAGGACCCGAATCATCTCTTAGAAGATTCGGATCCCTTTCATAAGATCCAAGCCCCTTTTATACAGAATCCCGACCCTTTTTCCTCTCCATTTCTCAGGAGAAAAAGACTCCCTAGAGAGATTCCCAGACTCCGGCAATTACTCCCGGAGACACAGCCTCGCACATGCGCAAACAAACACACCAAGAAAGGGGTCATTGTAACAACGTCACCAGGATGACAGGCACTCGTCCACTCCCTCAGAAATCGTGGACGAGCTACCAGACATGCGTTTCTGCAACAAGAGACAACTTTCACATTGTGTTATGCGTAGCATTTTTCTGTGTGCGAATGTTTGTGCATGTATGTCTTTGGGAGTTTATATGAGTATTTGGTTTTAGTTTATTATCATTCGGTTATTTGTTGTATATTTCTATCCATTCATTCCTTTCTCCATTTCCGTAGATGTGATTGTGCCTTGGTGTTATATTTTTTTGTACACGTATTTGAAGATAAGCTTAGATCATTTTTTTACTCAATTTTTCTTTTCCGAGTTTTTAAACTTGGTCATCTTTCTGTTATCTGGCTTCCGGCCTTTCGCCAGGAGACGCAGAAAAAAAAAGCGGTTTATGAAACCCAATACTCTTAATGAAGGTACAGGAACACTGTTACCAGATTAAATGCAAAATATGAAAAATTATTTTAAAAATCTTTGTAAGTTTTACGTCTTGGAACGTAGGTATTTGGAAGCGCTTAACTCTTTTTAAAATATGCCACTCGTATTTTTTTATCATTAAAGCCTGGACTTTGTTATTAATGCCACAGAAGTCAGGGCAACTAGCCTGAGCCTCAGTCTTATTCCAATAAGTCCAGTTACATTGTCTTTTGGCACTTAAATGGCCACGATGTCTATTGAGGAATACCAGCCCCCTCTCTCTCTCTCTCTCTCTCTCTCTCCTCAGAGTTCAGACTCTCTCTCTCTCTCTCTCTCTCTCCTCAGAGTTCAGACTCTCTCTCTCTCTCTCTCTCTCTCTCTCTCTCAGAGTTCAGACTCTCTCTCTCTCTCTCTCTCTCTCTCTCTCCTCAGAGTTCAGACTCTCTCTCTCTCTCTCTCTCTCACTCTCTCTCTCTCTCCTCTCTCTCTCTCTCCTCAAAGTTCAGACTCTCTCTCTCTCTCTCAGATCTCAAATCAAACTGTATCTCTCTCTCTCTCTCTCTCTCTCTCTCTCTCAATCTATGTCTGTCTCTCTCCTCAGAGTTCAAAACTCTCTCTCTCTCTCTCTCTCTCTCTCTCTCTCTCTCTCTCTCTCTCTCTCTCTCTCTCTCTCCTCAAAGTTCAAACTCTCTCTCTCTCTCTCTCTCTCTCTCTCTCAAAGTTCAAACTCTCTCTCTCTCTCTCTCTCTCTTCTCTCTCTCTCTCTCTCTCTCTCTCTCTCTCTCTCTCTCTCACAGTCCATCTATGTCTGTCTCTCTCCTCAAAGTTCAAAAACTCTCTCTCTCTCTCTCTCTCTCTCTCTCTCTCTCTCTCTCTCTCTCTCTCTCTCTCTCTCTCTCTCTCTCTCCAGATAGTATCCAAAAACTTATATTTTACACACTTAACTCACGTCTTCATACAGACTTTATCTTGGTCATTTGACGTTCTTTTATCGGAGCTTCTCCGGTCTCCGTTTAATTAGGTAGCTTTAAAGACGCTGGAATCCATAGCAGAATTCTAGTTCAATATGTCCCTATACATCTAATTCTTCTTTTCCATCTTCTTCTTGTTCTTTTCGAAGGCCTTTCCTGCTCCCCGATAATTAACTGAGAATTATGATCCTTTATTCCGCTTCCGATACGCCCAATTAAAGAGAGTGGATTGGTTTTTATTTCTTCCGTAATATGCCCATCATGATACAATTCCTCTGAGAGCCGACACTCGTCAGTTCCCGAGCTGCTTTAATTAAAAAAAGTGATATTGCTCCTCATACAAGTTATTACGTAATGGCACCGGCTTCGAATTGAAGCTATCACGGGTAGGCGGTCTCTGTAAATAAAAGCTATCACTGGTAGACAGTTTCTGTTAATAAAGGCTGTTGCTTAGGCTTCAAAAAGAAGGTATTATATAAGCGTCGGCCATAACCGATATTGTGTGAGATAGCGACTTGAAGTAAAAGGTAAGCTGTTAAATAACAGCAGCTACTTCAAATAAACGCTATCACACAACGGCAGTTACTTCAAATAAAAGGTAAGCTGTTAAATAACAGCGTCTGCTTCAAGTGAAAGCTTTTACAACATGACGACAGCTGCATATGAAAGCTGTAACAAATCGCCAAAACTTCAAATAAAACATATGATGACCGAACCTGATTAAAAACAAAAGCTGTCCCAGACAGAAGCTTTTTAGAATAAAAGCCAGCACAAACGACATCTATTTCAAATAAAAGCTTTCACATAACAATTCAAATAAAAGCTGTCCCTTAAAGAGAGTTACTTGAGAGTGATGACTTGAAGTATACTGTAAGTGATTTTTTTAGTTGAGTAGTTATTATTCAGTAGGTCAGATGTGACGAAAAAAAAATATAGTAAATTTCTAAGGACGGAGAGGAATCCAGAGTTTCCAGAAAACCGTGATTGTTTGAAATATGTGATCTGGCGTCGCAACTGTCTTTCAGAAGATGGTAAGAAATTCAACAAAACGAGTAATCCGAAGGTTACCGATTTCGAACTGAATTTTCGGTTTTACTTATGGGAACGGTGGGGAAGGGAAGGGTTGGAATTTATCATAAGGAATTTACACTTCAAGGAACTACTCTCCAAGGAATTTACTCCCCAGGGAATTTAGTCTTCAAGGAATTACTCCCTAAGGAATTTACTCCTCAAGGAATTTACTCCTCAAGGAGTTTACTCCTCAAGGATTTACTCCCTAAGGAATTTACTCAAGGAATTTACTCCCCAAGGAGTTTACTCCTCAAGGAATTTACTCCCCAAGGAATTTACTGCCCAAGGAATTACTCCTCAAGGAATTTACTCCTCAAGGAATGACTCCCCAAGGAATTTATTCCTCAAGGAATTTACTCCTCAACGAATTTCTCCCAGGGAATTTACTCCCCAAGGTATATACTTCCAGTAAAGCACTATCTGGTTTTATTCTTCAAATATAAATATTCATTTATGGCGCCAGTCCATACAGTAACTCCTTTTCTTATCCTATGAACTGGCGCCATAGCTCCACCCCCCCCCACCCACCACACCTTGTATTCATGGAAAGAACCGCCCCCCCCCGTCCTGAAGACTCCCCTTCCCACAATCCTCACCCCCCACCTCCTCTACCCCCATAAAGGCATTCAAGTCCAAACAACGGAGAATTGTCCTTAAAGAATATGTAACCTTAATGCAAGAAGGCAATTCCCATTCAAGAATTGCCCTACGAATTTCGGGTAATGAGTTTCTCCTGCCATTTCCGGAACAGTCACTCTTTGCGTGCATGGTTAGTGTCGCTCTTGCGACGCAACTTACGACCGTAAATGCTGAAGACATCATAAACGCAATGTATGCGCTTGGACTTAACTGGCTGGGCCAATTAACTTAGGCGTGTGCGTTTTCTTTTTGTTTTTGTTACTGTATTTTGAACTGGCGTTGGTCTCTGTGCTCCAGTTATTGCTTTGCTCTCTCTCTCTCTCTCTCTCTCTCTCTCTCTCTCTCTCTCTCTCTCTCTCTCTCTCGTATCATAGTTGTTTTCGTTTCGTATCATTTTCTGTTCATCGTGTAACATTTGATCTTGATCTCTCTCTCTCTCTCTCTCTCTCTCTCTTTCTCTTCTTTCTCTCTCTATAGTTATCTTAATCTTAATCCCTCCATTTTCTGTTCATCATTTAACATTTGATCTCTCTCTCTCTCTCTCTCTCTCTCTCTCTCTCTCTCTCTCTCTCTCTCTCTCTCTCTCTCTCTCTCTCTCAGTTTCTTTCTTTCGTAATATAGTTATCTTAATTTCCCACCATTTTCTGTTCATCATTTAACATTTGATCTCTCTCTCTCTCTCTCTCTCTCTCTCTCTCTCTCAGTTTATTTCTTTCTAATATAGTTATCTTAATCTCCCTCCATTTTCCGTTCATCATTTAACATTTGATCTCTCTCTCTCTCTCTCTCTCTTATATAATTATCTTCCTTTCGCATTATTTTCTGTTCATCATTTAACATTTAATGGCTCTCTCTCTCTCTCTCTCTCTCTCTCTCTCTCTCTCTCTCTCTCTCTCTCTCTCTCTCTCTCTCTCTCTCTCTCTCTCTCTCTCTATATTTCAGAAAACATTTTTTGCCTTCGACATGGCGCCAAGATCGGCAAGATATGACGTACCAATTTCGGAACTGAGCCAATTAAGACGAAAAAAAAAAAAAAATTGCGACTCTTTATGGTCTTAATGAGGAAGCTTCGCCCAAGAAGAACCAGTCAGGTTGAAGTAAATTAGACCTCTCACATTCGTGTAAATATATATATATGTATTTATATATATATATATTTTTACTTATATATGTATGTATATATACTGTTATGTGTATATATATATATATATGTGTGTGTGTGTGTGTGTGTGTGTGTGTGTGTGTGTGTGTGTGTGTGTGACGTTTCTGTATTCGCTAGTATTAGGCCACAAACATCACTTAATATTGAATTCATTTGACCTTGGGATTAACTTACCCCCAGAGGCATTGCCATTCTGTTTATTGGAATGGCTAATTCGGCTGGCAATCTCTGTGCCTCGGCCAAAAGGAACAGGTTCGAATTACCGACGGGCAGACGCACTCCTTGATTATAATTTACGTTCGGTGCAATTTATTCCCAGGGTAAATTGAATTGATATTAAGGTGTATTTGTGGCTCAGTGTAATATATATATATATATATATATATATATATATATATATATATATATATATATATATTTATATATATATATATATATATATATATATATATATATATATATATATATTTAAATATATGTATATTTTATATCTATATATATATATATATATACTTATATTATTGAATCAATCAGTCTGTCTGTCTCTCGTGATTTTTTTTTATACCCCCATTAAATTTTTATTGATTTTATTTATCTCTGCATATTAACTGAAGCCTGGGATGTAGAACTTTAGGTGATGGAAGTTGTGACAAAACGCACAAAAAAGATAGATCTTAATTAGATCTTAATTACAATATAAGCAGACATTTTTATATATAGATCTTGATTATAAGCAAACATTTGTATATATATACTTTTATCGTGGAAATTTACAGTGTTATTTGAGATAACAAGTTTTTAGACAGAAAATGGGCTTAATCAGCTTGAAAAATATTTCCTAAGTTGTGGAATCTTTCACCTTCATTAGGTAGAGTTATAGCTTTTAATTATCAAGTTGCTAAGAGCAGAGATAATTATTATCCATCTGGATGAGATATAATGGCCTTAAATACATATTGCACCATTACTGCTAATGAATAAGATTTCTTCCTGTTTCAACGACGTGAAGTCAGCAATAATTATTTGGGTAGCCTCTCTCTCTCTCTCTCTCTCTCTCTCTCTCTCTCTCTCTCTCTCTCTCTCTCTCTCTCTCTCTCCTGGGCAGATTTAAATGCAAACGCGTTTTAGAGAAAAAATATATATTTATTGCACTTTCGAAGAAATATTCAGTTATAGCTGGCGGGGAGAAAGAAACATATATCAGCTTTAATATTTAAACATGGAAATTTTTTAAATTTTTTATTTACAACAGCTTACTAATTATTTTACAGTTTTTTTTCCAGTTACAACAGCTTACTAATTATCTCAGTTTTTTTTCCATTTACAACAGCTTACTAATTATTTTACAGTTTTTTTCCATTTACAACGGCTTACTAATTATTTTACAATTTTTTACCATTTACAACAGCTTACTAATTATTTTACAGTTTTTTTCTATTTACAACCGTTTACTAATTATTTTACAGTTTTTTACCATTTACAACAGCTTACTAATTATTTTACAGTTTTTTCTATTTACAACTGCTTACTAATTATTTTACAGTTTTTTACCATTTACAACAGCTTACTAATTATTTTACAGTTTTTTTCCATTTACAACAGCTTACTAATTATTTTACAGTTTTTTTCCATTTACAACCGCTTACTAATTATTTTAGTTTTTTACCATTTACAAGAGCTTACTAATTATTTTACAGTTTTTCTATTTACAACCGTTTACTAATTATTTTATAATTTTGTCCCATTTACAACAGCTTACTAATTATTTTACAGTTTTTTCCACTTACAACAGCTTACTAATTATTTTACAATTTTTTCCATTTACAACAGCTTACTAATTATTTTGCTCTTTGATGTAAACGAAACGCATTTGTTGGGGGTCAGTTACCTTTATACTGCAGTTCCAAGAATCGTTTTCCAGACGGCACACAATAACCGTCGTTTTCCTTTTGTCGTGCAGTAATTTTCCTCTTCCAAAAGACAGGCAATAATTGTCGTCATCCATTTTACAAGCTCATACTGTCCTTTTGCAAAGGGCAAAAATAACTGTCATATTCCTGTGGACGTAGAGTAACTGTTATTTTCCTTTGGGCACATAGTAACTGCCCTTTTGCAAAAGATATACGATCATTGTCACTGTCCATTGGGTACACATTGAGTGTCATTTTCCAGAAGACATACTCAGGTAATGACTAGGAAAGATTCGAGTGAGTTAAAAATCCTTAAATTTTGCACATTTTAGGTTTAATTTTCATTCTGATATTCTTAAGCAAAACGTAAATTATGTATTTTAGTTCCATTCATAATTTATAAATGGCAATTTTTAGACTTCTTTATGTTTCTGCTTAAGATTTGTAATATTCAGCTATTATTTTCCATTTACTTGCTATCTTATGGCCACAATTCCCCATGACGCGAACTTATAATCAAATACTTGTTTTGCCAAATTCATCCTGGATTTGGTCTGTATCACGAGAGCTTAGATCTTCCGGCATTTGTATTCAGAAAGGGAATAATGTTTATGTAACATTGCTGTTTGCTTATTGAGTGAACAACAAGTTTGACGCCAGTAAAAGTATGAGAGTGATATATATATATATATCTATATATACGCTTGGGTGTGAGTGCTTCCGTTATCTCTCTCTCTCTCTCTCTCTCTCTCTCTCTCTCTCTCTCTCTCTCTCTCTCTCTCTCTCTCTATATATATATATATATATATATATATATATATATATATATATATATATATATATATATAAATATATCTATATATACACTGTATATATATAAAATATACACACATACATATATATACACACATATATATATTATACACACACACATATATATGTGTGTGTGTCTGTGTCTGTATAAAGATGTCCAAGGAAAAGCATATATAATATATACATATATATATATGTATGTATATGTTTATATATACTGTATAGTATATATATGTGTATATATATATATATATATATATATATATATATATATATATATATATATATATATATATATATATGTATAAACATCGTGAGTGGATCTCCCTCTTAAGCTCCTTCAATTTCCTATAAGACGGTCGCCGGAGACCGTTCACTGGAATTAATCGAGTTCCAATTACAGGGTCTTCTCCCCTTGGCATCCATTGTGCTTTAATCATAATACGGTTCTAATTGGAATCCTTTCTGCATCCTCGGCTCGCGATTCCCTCCGTGCCTCGGTACCTCGGCTTTCAAGCTCCTCTTCCCCCCCGATGGGCAAAGCCAAGGGTGTGTTTGCCGAAGGTGGCCGGCTTCTAACTGATGCTCTTTCTATGTCTGTCCAGTTAAACTCTCTCTCTCTCTCTCTCTCT
This sequence comes from Macrobrachium rosenbergii, assembly GCF_040412425.1. Taxonomy (NCBI): domain Eukaryota; kingdom Metazoa; phylum Arthropoda; class Malacostraca; order Decapoda; family Palaemonidae; genus Macrobrachium; species Macrobrachium rosenbergii. The sequence goes on from NC_089768.1 coordinate 30,777,791, forward strand.
CTCTCTCTCTCTCTCTCTCTCTCTTAAAAACTCTATATATATATATACACTATATACTGTATATATGGATATACATATATATAAATATATATGTATATATATATATATATATATATATATATAAAAAATTGTACAGAATTTGCATGAATTTTTGAGTATGCACATGTTTTATATGTTTGTCTGTATTGTTATGGGGATGTGGATGTGTATCTAAATGTTTGCGCCATATACAGTTTCATTCATGATAATTAATTCCATGCGCCAAAACCAGTTGAGAACACTGATCTCTCTTGCCATATTTACTTTACGTTTTAATACGTCTTTCTTTTACTAAATTTCTAATCCAGTCAGCCTTTCTTACTCATCGTATACTAGGTAAGCAGTTCTTATTAACACCTTGTGCCTTTTTTTTCCCCTTTAAATTTGTAATCATCATCTACGCTTCATTTCCATATAGGAGAATTGGCTAAACAGTTCCATCGCACATTTCAACCTTCGTTTTCCTGTGTCACCATTCCACTCATAATGAATCTTTTGTAAAAGTCCAGACACCCTTTTAGTTTCACCTATTCGGTGACTCATCTCCCCTTTCATTCTACTGGTAGTCATTTCATTTACTCCCGAGTTATTTTACCATTAAATAATTTCCATTTGCCTACCCTTCCCCTGCAACTTTCGAACTCTTTTAAATGAATATATTTCTTGTCCAGGATGCTGTCAGCGAATACAATAAGCGTGTTGAAGGGGCCAGGGTGCCCCGTCCTCGGTCACATCGTGAGAATAAAAAAAGAACATTGCATTTCCTTGGCACGACGACATTTCGACCGGCCGGTGTCCTTAAGCATTGACGTCATATGGTCTATTATTAAAGGCACATTTCACAACTGACTTGGATCGCTTGTCACACGGTTGCAACACGAGGCAGGAAAATGTGAAGAGGCCGTGGAGGAAAGATGCTGGCTGGAAGCTCTTTCGTTGTAGCTAAATGATCTTAGACTTAGAACTTGGAAGGTTTTTCCTCACTTTACACTTTTGACAGTGTTCGTTAGAGAGAGATGGAACGTGGCGTTTTGTTATGTGAAGTTGTTTGTTGGGTTTATTTTGTTTATTCTTGAGAAACTTGTATTTTAGTTGTGATGCACTGCAGTTCCTATCATTTACGGTGTTGATAAATCGTAATTAAAAGAAATATTGATTATTCTTAGTGTTCCATGGCATTCAGCTTCCTTTATCACCTGTACAAACACAAAAACAAACACACATTTTCAGAAGGGGTATTAGATAGAAGCTGCAGAGTCAGGTAAAGGATTTTGGAAGTGTTAGTAAGGAGTAAAAGTAAAAAAAAAAATAAATAAATAAAAAACACGCTTTTATTAAAATGCACTAAAAAATACAAAATAATTTTTTTGGAGACACACCGGGATTTTCTTACAGTTAATCATGTCTACAAAAATAAAAGCGTGGGCGCCAAACGTGAAAGGAAATCCTAAAAGAAAAGAAATATATATTTTTTCATTTTTTAAACATTTCCTTCCATGTTTGGTGCCCACGCTTTCATTTTTGTAGACATGATTAACTGTAAGAAAATCCTGGTGTCTCAAGAAAATGAACTTGTTATACTGTCGAGCCAAAGAAGGTTTGAAAAATCCGTTGTTATTAACTTATTCTACCGAGTCAGAGAAGGTATGAAAAATCCGAAGAGTTTCATACAAATCCTAAGACGCTGGGAGAGGTCACTGTAGGGTCACTAGAGGTCACTGCTGACCTACTGATCGTGTAAGGTTATATTGTCACCGGGATTGAGTAACTATGCAAAATTTCAAATCCATCGGGCGAAGGGAACAAGTCGAAAATTGAGTGACAAGTTTTGACTCATACAAACAGACAGATGCAGCCGTCAGGTTAAATAAAAGCATGTAAAAATAGGAGCAAGAGTAAGAGAAGTGTTAGTAATAGATTGTTGAAAAGAATGTACATTATTACTTCAGTAATTTTGTGGAGGAAATGTAGATGGAGAGAGTTTTGGCTACATGAAGCAAAAGAGGTTATGGAAAAGGCCTTTATCACAGAAAACATAAGAGTGCATGAAAGATAAAGGTAAGTGGTGCAGTGTTTGCTTGATGCGCTGCTAGAGGGATGAACTTTCAGTGAAGGTTTCGTGTACAGGGATTCATCCTTTATTCAGCGTTTGAAGGTGAATGGTGCAGTAA
>NC_089768.1:30782500-30875000 GCF_040412425.1 Macrobrachium rosenbergii
TTCCAATCAGTGTTATGCCAAAACGCTGTGAGTAGAGCCATGTTTTAGGGCGTCATCGAATTACCAACGTAATCTATATAGGATAAAGTCGTAATTAAATTCGACAAAAAAATGGGAAAAAAAAGGTCATGTAAAACCAAAGTTATGTGATGATTTTTTGGTGTTTGGTCTCTCTCTCTCTCTCTCTCTCTCTCTCTCTCTCTCTCTCTCTCTCTCTCTCAAACGCATTTGATCTTCCCATAGACAACAATTCTATGTGATAATTAAATGAAACCGAGTCAGCTCTCAGTGTTTGCTCATATATTCATTCGCGTTATTTTTGCAAAATGCCAGTATGGTTATTATCCCTTTTTGTGACATGAAATAAATTAATCGTTTTATTTTATTAAGAATTGAAGTTTAATTCTTTAACTGTCAGCTAATTAAGGTAGAATGTTTGTGAGGGGATAAGTGAATTTTATTCTAAGCAAGAATGTTACGGGCAGTTTTGTCTAGATATTTCTATAGTGAAACGTGCAAAATGGGAGAGACATCACTATATATGAATAATTGTCCTAAATAATGAATGGCATGGGGCTAGCACCCTTTTCCCCCCAGAAAAAAAGAGAGAGAGAGAGAGAGAGAGAGAGAGCTGTTGATAACCCGGGCTCCTTACCAGTCGAATAACCACTAGGTACAGTACATTTGTAACAGTATTTTTGTATACGTTACATACGTTCCGACTGACATTTTTCAGTTCCAGAATCTCATCTTAGCATTCGAGAAAGTGCTTCCTAACCAATATGTGGGAACAAAGCCAAGTCTTATTAAAATTCTCTCTCTCTCTCTCTCTCTCTCTCTCTCTCTCTCTCTCTCTCTCTCTCATAGACAGTTGGGGTTTCTGCATTTGATCTTCATTTCGAATTCAAGGCTTTGTAAATACATCCAGAAGTTGAGGCATTATTGTGGTTATATATATATATATATATATATATATATATATATATATATATATATATATAAATATATATGTCTATAAATAGATGAATAGATAGATTGATATGGAAGGGAAATCCACAGTACAATTTAGTGTCTATAAAATTATATATTTAGTAAGCTTCTGCTCGCAACTGCTAGCTTTATCAAACTTTATCACGTTTGATAAAGGAAGCAGTGGTTAGCGAAGGCTCAATAAATATGTCATTGTCTAGATATTGCATCTTATTGTAAATTTTCGATACAAATATATATATATATATATATATATATATATATATATATATATGTATATACATATATATATATATATATATATATATATATATATATATATATATATATATATATATATATATATATATATATATATATATATATATATATATATATATATATATACAGAGAGAGAGAGAGAGAGAGAGAGAGAGAGAGAGAGAGAGAGAGAGAGAGAGAGAGAGAGAGAGAGAGAGAGAGCTATTAATAATATCTGACATTTACGCAGGGCTTATATTAAGATAAGTTTTCTCGTATGGATTGGTTACGATAATAAAATTTTACAATCAATGTCCAGACACAGAGACCCTGTAGGAGATTCCTCACTTTGCTAATTATTGGTTATTGACCTTTATCACTAACGAGATTAACCTCTTTTAACAGGAAATGACTTTCAGCACATAACTGCTTGGAAAGGTTAGATGCGACTGGAGTTAGAATTATAATTAAATTTTCTTTGAATGTTAATCATACATCTAAGGGCTCATGCGATGATGATTACAGGCTGTCAAAAGGTTGGATATAATGATGATGATGAATTGCATTAATTAAAAAAAAAAAGAGGAGCTTTGTATTTAAAAACCAGATCAGAGATTTGCACAGACAAAGATAGGTAGAGAAGCACTTATTAAGAAAGACCATTAAATGCTACGTTTAATGAGCATTATTGTACGATAAAAACGAAAGAAAGGAAGAAAGACACTTGAGATAATGGACTGCTAAATATACAAACAATTATTCACTTCTAAGAGAGAGAGAGAGAGAGAGAGAGAGAGAGAGAGAGAGAGAGAGAGAGAGAGAGGCGGAGAGAGAGAGAGATGGGAATAAAGAGACAATGGAAACTGTATGAGTGGCATAAAAGAGTAGAGGGAAAGCAGAGGGGAAACAAAATGCAACATTGCCCAAACAAGAGGTTCAGTTAGCATGTACCAGCTGAGCCTATACTCTCTCTCTCTCTCTCTCTCTCTCTCTCTCTCTCTGGATGTTGACGAGAATGGGTCAGGGGACAGATTGGGTTCGGACAATATTGGCACGGCAGACGCAACAAATCAGAGATTGAAAGAGACAAAAATAATTGGGCTGAATTAATTCCTTCGTGTTGTTTTACGCCTTTGAAGCCTCGCACTTTCGAATTCTTACGACGCGCGTGCGAAGCGGAGCGTACACGCAATATTTACTGCCATCTCGGTGTTTGCATGTACTATGCATACGCACATGACAGACAGACACGTTGATAATGACGTCATATCCGTTACCAGCTTCTGCGGCTGTACTTAAAACCATTTATGAATATAAACTTTGATAGTTCCGCATCTTGCTTTGCAGAGAAAGCAAGTCTAAGTCTCGATTTCCTTCTCCACATACCGCTTATATTTCTGGTTCTCAGCTGCGGCTTATAAACCTTCCCCCATCTCTCTCTCTCTCTCTCTCTCTCTCTCTCTCTCTCTCTGTGTTTCATATCCCAGCCTGCATGCCATCAACATGGCGGTTCTTAGCTTCTAAAAGTATGCCAGAACTCGAAAAGGCACACGAGGATTATCTTTCTTTTGAACTCGGCCAGAGGGCGTGCACTTAAATACACGCCCTTAACTTAGCCTTGCTTCACCTGACAGGAAGGACAAGGGATTATGCGGCTTCCCTGGGATGCTTCTTCTTCTTCTTCTTCTTCTTCTTCTTCTTCTTTCTTCTTCTTCTTCTTCTTCTTCTTCTTCGTTGCCAAGGAGAACGAGAGCTCGTTAGGGATGCATTCATATTTGACTCTAATCTTATTACTGCAGTTAAGCTCCTATCATGTTTATGCCTTTTATTTATTTATTTTTTTTATTTTTTTATTCTGCACATCCAGCTTTCTCCACCTTCAGTTTCTTTTATCTAGTTTCCTCCTGAGATGGAGAAGATCAGAGGTATTTTCGAAGTTCTGTCTCGCTGGGAATAGACTAATAAGTCAGTATTCATGATGTCAGTTTTATACTTCATGCAAAAAATATCAAGAGTATTTTGCACGGCTTTTAACGTAGAATGTCAGAATAATATATGCTTGACTTTTATCTCTCTACAACAAAGGGCGATGCATTAGTGTTTTTAAGGGTGTTGTCCAAAGAAATGTATTACGAAGCATTTAAAATCTTTCTGACTATTGAAATGTTTTTTAATAGGTGAGTGAGATGTCAAATAAAATCATTGTACAGAATTTTCATATCAAACGGTGAATAGCTTTGAATGAAAGGAATAAAAATAGTTTATTCCTGGGGTATATTAGCAAGGGAATTAGAAGGTACTGTACATATTATTGAACAAGGGTGTTGACGTAGCCGTGGAAGCAGCCGGTTTATGATTTCCAGATCCAGAACTCAGATATTTATAAAGTAAAAAAAAATTTTTTTAAGTAAAAAGAAAATTTAATGAAGTCTGTGAATTAAAACAAATAATGTTTTACTTTGTTGATTAATATTAAAGTTGAATCTAGAGATGGAAAAACTTCATAGAGAAATCATTTTTCTACCCTCACAAAAATCAATACAATTAGAAGCAAATACATCGACTTATAGACACTCTTAAGACTGTTTCTGATCAATTTTTACATTTCAGAAACTAGGATGAATGATAGGTATTCATTAAACGAGGAGACTGGAAAGGAAGAAAAAAGACTGAGTATTTAAACTGTACGAAGAAGCTTCTCAAGATGCTCATCGATAATCCATATTCCTGAGTCGTAAATGATTTTTTGGCCTTTGTTTTGTGTCCTCCCCATTGTAAATGAGTTTCTGTGACGTCAGCACAATCTTGCTTTATGGCAGACGGTAACGTCGTGAAAAGTGGTTTCGAATGTGAGATGTCGTCTGAGGAAAACATGAGATGGCTTAGGTTAAAAATAGCAAATATGCAGTTTGTTATCAATAAAAAAAGTAGCTGATATGCAGAGCCTTTTCAGACAGGACATAGTTTCTAGAAATAGTATAAACACACGTAAGATTTAGACATTCTGAAGACCACAAGGTGGTAGAAATGACAGCGGATAAAATTTATAGATGAAACCTACCAGAATAAATATCTGTTTATACTTACTTTTTTTGAGTAGGGGTAAACAGGGTAACTGAAGGCAGGAGGTGGACATTCTGCATTTCAGAGCAAACTAAAAACTGCTGCCAGTCTCTGTGACAAATGTCCGGATGTTGGTTTGAAAGCTAGGAACATTCAACAACCATAGACGCACCTTTGTCGTCAGAGAGTAGGTTGCTCTGTAGAGTCTGTTGACGAAATAGGCACAAACAGGAAGTGATTATTCAGGGACCAATTATAGTCTATACTATAGTCTATACTGCTTTGGAGAGACGAGCAATGCGTGTGACGAGATAAGACTAATGAAAGTTTCGGCTGCAAAGAAAAATTTGAAAAGCAAAATTTAAAATGCAGAGATTTCGCCAGCGTCTTTGGCTAGACATCAAGGGAAAGTAGTTCTATACATCTGAGCTACGTTTTGACTTCCGGTGTTTATTTAACAAGGGAACAATTGGTGACACGGAATTTGCACCCCAGTTTGTTTCGCTTGAGTGAGAAAACTTTAGTTTTGTAAGTTTAGAAAATTGAGATATGAATTCTTGTTATAGTCGCCAACTAAAAGCAAGGTTCGTGAAAGTAAAGTTAATGATTGCCAACCAAAGAATTTTAAGATTAAGAATGTACATTTTTCGAGTCAGGTATAATTAACCTTTCAAGGCGAAAATTGGTATAAAAATTTTTAATTTTGCTATGAGGCGGAACCTCGGAATTTCTCTTGCATTTACTGATTGTTTATATTGCGCAAAATAATTTCCTGCTGAAAGATATAAGAATCTCTCATTAATTCTTAATTTCAGTGAAAGTTTGTTACACACATGAAAGCTGTTGATGCAAACAAAAGACCACCTTTAATTATGGAAGATGATAGACTTATTTTAGGTGGGTTAATCGCAAGAAGTAAAGTACTTGATCACACGGGAAGAATAGCTGCTGAAGACGAAAAACATCTAGGTGACTCAAACGTGATATTGAAAGAATGGTATTTTGATTTCTCTTCTAAAAAGCAAATGATACAAAGAGGCATAATTAGGGGCCAAAAAAGTAGAGATTAAAAAAAAAGAGAATGTTTTAGAAAACTGAACGAGGCCCGTTATGTTTTGTTTAAAGAAAGATAATACAGTATTCCATATTTGATCTGGTGGGCCAGTGGTCACTTGCATACTAGTCGAGACAATATCACAGCAGGAGATTCTTCTCAGGTCGCGTCACGGCCCAGCAGGGCTATTTAGATAAAGTTACCCTCAAGCAATATCTTGGGTGTCAGGGGAAACCCTGAGAACGAAGATAAGACGTGCAAAAAAAAAAGAAAACAAAAATTTACGATTTGTATCTTGCGAATTCTATAAGACGACAAGAAAACGTCGCCTTTTAAAGAGAAGAAATTTTATAAGGGGAATATTTTAACGAGAAGAAATATTAAAATACCATCAGTAACGCATTGAGTTTCGATGACATGGAGAAAAAATGCTCTCTTTTTTCTTTTTTCTTTGAACAATTGCTTGTGGTGTCTAGTGTTAACTAACTCTTTTTCTTGAATTGTTCATCATTCTTGTATGAATACTCAAAGACAGGCTCACACTAACAAGTATATTGATTCTGGAGTTAATGAATAAAAATGGCAGTGATTGTTTTAATTTTTTTTCTGAAGCCGCAGGCTGAACGGCTTACACACACACACAGGCTAATATACACAGTTAATATATGTACATATACATATATATATATATATATATATATATATATATATATATATATATATATATATATATGTGTGTGTGTGTGTGTGTGTGTGTGTGTGTGTGTGTGTTTTACAATGTATGTGTTTATTTATACATTTTTTCCTTTTATTGTTTACAAATAATACAGAATTCCGCCACCCGTAAACAGCAATCGTTTGGACCCTTTGACGCCTAAAGAACAAAGCCAAGAGATACCCACAACTTGAGAAAGCAAGTTCCCCTCTCTCTCTCTCTCTCTCTCTCTCTCTCTCTCTCTCTCTCTCTCTCTCTCAGGGTACAGAAAACTAGGAGAGAGTTCAAAGCGGGATAAACGTTTCCCGGTAATCGCCTTACACGCTGATTTTTTCGCTCTTTGTTTTGGGGGGGCCTGTTCCTTTGTTCTATGGCAACCATTCAAAACAAGTTTCTTTTATGAACTTCCTAAGAAGATTACTCTCTCTCTCTCTCTCTCTCTCTCTCTCTCTCTCTCTCTCTCTCTCTCTCTCTCTCTCTCTTTTCATATATTTTGCAAGTAATATGTTGAGTTCTTGTCCTTTTTTAAATAATTTGCAGACAGTTCTTAATAATAAAATAAATGTTGGATGGTTCGTTTGTTTTGTAAAATGTATTTTCTCTTTCCTGCTGGAATACGATTTTTGCCTCTTGGCCTTGTGTTCTGAGCTGTTTCTAATCCTTAATATATATATATATATATATATATATATATATATATATATATATATATATATATATATATATATATATATATATATATATATATATATTACAAAAGTTTTCGATGGAATTTGTTTATATTCCGTATCGTGACTGATTCTGTCTTTCGTTACTTTATCAAGATGAAGAAACATTAGGATAAGTTAAATGAAAGGTCTGGTCTGTAGTTATGTACACCCCCAAAGTGTGCATTCTCACAGATGCACACAAGTGACGTCATTTGACTCGGTGTCTTTGTTCTTCCAGATAGAAGAATTGCCGCTGATACCAACGCTACTACTGACTGCCCTTATAGTGGCGGTTGTCGTTGGCAGTAATGCAATAATTAATTATTGTGTCAGTGATGATACTTTTCTTTTCACGACGGAGATAATGAGACCTTTATCGATACATTAGACCCATATCTACATAATAAACCTTTATAGAGTTAATTGGCCTTTATGGAGATAATAGGCCTTTATCGAAATAATAAACCTTAATCTAGTTAATTGACCTTTATCGAGATAATCGACCTTTATCGAGATAATTGACCTTTATCGAGATAATCGACCTTTATCGAGATAATAGGCCTTTATTGAGGTAATAAACCTTTACCGAGTTAACTGACCTTTATCGAGATAATAAACCTTAATCGAGTTCATTGACCTTTGTCGAGATGATCGACCTTTATCGAGATAATAGGCCTTTATCGAGATAATAAACCTTTACCGAGTTAACTGACCTTTATCGAGATAATAGGCCTTTATTGAGATAATAAACCTTAATCGAGTTCATTGACCTTTATCGAGATAATCGACCTTTATCGAGATAATAGACCTTTATCGAGATAATAGACTTTTATCGAGATAATTGACCTTTATCGAGATAATTAACCTTTATCGAGTTAATTGACCTTTATCGAGATAATTGACCTTTATCGAGATAATCGACCTTTATCGAGATAATTGAGCTCTCATGGATTTGCATTTGTAGCCGTTGCCGAATGTTGCAGTTTTATCTAATGAGGAGACTTCACACCGTTGTCCAGAGTTTTTATTACTGATCTCTCTCTCTCTCTCTCTCTCTCTCTCTCTCTCTCTCTCTCTCTCTCTCTCTCTCGTGCATCAAGTGTTAATGACAAAATACGCTTGCATGAACCGGCTCTAAAATCTGTATTCATACAAATACACGGGTGCCGCATACACTTATACACATATTTAAAGTATATGTTCTTAAAAGTGGATCTGGCTATTCGTGCGTTTAGTGAGAGAGAGAGAGAGAGAGAGAGAGAGAGAGAATCTATTTTTGACAGTAAGAAATCAGATTCTTGCCGGAGAAAACCAAGTTTCACATCAAAGCCGAAAGCTTTGGAAATGAAGTTACGAAAGCCATCGATTGCCTGAGTTTGTCTGAAAAGGAAGCCGAACTGCGTCTGGGAACACGAGGTGAACGCCGGAGGCGGCTGAGGAACTAACTGTACACGATTCAGACGCGACAGAAGACGTGGAATGGCAAATGCAAAAGATGTAATACTGAAAATGAAATAATTAGCGTGAATCGGAGAAAGAAATAAAGCTGACGTGAAGAAAGGTGCAAAGTAAGTCATATAATGATATAAAGTTGGAGGCGAGGAAGGAATCACTCATGACGAATGAGGAATCGGAGAAAACAAGTAACCGAGTAAACTGATACTTGCAAAGAAAGAGAATAACTATGGGAAAAATAATAAGAGACAACACGAATTACCCAAGTCAAAAGGCATAAACAACCAGAAATAAACTAAACAGAATAAACTGAATAAAGAGAAAATAAGAAATTTATCCAGAGAGAGAGAGAGACACACACACACACACACACACACACGACTCCTGGACTCTCTCTCTCTCTCTCTCTCTCTCTCTCTCTCTCTCTCTCTCTCAACATGGCGGGTCTGTCCGTAGAGTCTCTGAGTATTGGGGTTTTGTTTCAAAGGCTTTCGCTCGGGGCTTTTGATGTCGTCTTAGCTTTCACTAATATCAAGGAACTTCTCTGGTTTTTATTTCTCATTCTATATTGCTGGCGTTCTTACGCAATCCTCTTGCGTCATCTTGCGCTTGCCACTGACGCATTGTCGGAATAGATGCTATATGTTTCACTGAGAGCGTGCAAGTTATGTTACAGATGTACCGAGCGTTAATGAAGAAAATTACTGTATAATTCTTAGTCTCTCTCTCTCTCTCTCTCTCTCTCTCTCTCTCTCTCTCTCTCTCTCTCTCTCTCTCTATATATATATATATATATATATATATATATATATATATATATATATATATATATATATATATATATTTATAATATATATATATATGTATTTATATAATCATTTACATAGATCTGTATATATATATATATATATATATATATATATATATATATATATGATATAGATATAGATATAACAAGTTAATGAAGATAATTGCCGTGTAATCTCTTTTTCTCTATATATATATATATATATATATATATATATATATATATATATATATATATATATATAATTATATATAATGTATATATATACATACATTACCTATATACACATACATGTGTATGGGCTCATGTACGTATCTATACGCGCTCTCATTAGCACACCGAACAAATCACTGTGATTCCTTTCTGAAGCCACATCTATTTTCGCCAGAGAGCTTATTAGACACGACCCTAAAAGAGAGTGACAAGAAGAAAAAGAAAAAAAAAGCCGAAAAGATTAAAATCACAACTTGAGAATGAGGAAGATGGCTGATCTCCTTGAAGTCTCTCGAGCGCCGAAAGTTTTTCGTAACGATTTTACCGTTCTGCGGATCGTGTTTCGTCCTTAGCCGATGCGCCTGCGTATCCCGAGATGTATTTTTAGTCCTGATTCCATCGTGCTCGTTTATATCATGCGTAAAGGAGGAATTAGTCCCGGTGACACTGTGATTAGAGAGATCAAGGGTGCGTTCTCTTCAGATGACGCCGGTTTTGAGTGGAAGGTGTCGGGGTAGGTGTCGGCTTCGGGAAGTGTCGGTTATGTCTTTTATTATATTCGATTGTGCTCTCTCTCTCTCTCTCTCTCTCTCTCTCTCTCTCTCTCTCTCTCTTTAGCCAGTAATTCATCACACCTCTCCTTCGACCTCCTCTCTCTCTCTCTCTCTCTCTCTCTCTCTCTCTCTCTCTCTCTCTCTTAGCCACGTAACCCCCACGTTCGTCGCATTGTTACCTTTAGCTTAGGCAGGTATTATGCCGTTAATGTAAGGTACCTGCGCCCACACTGAATGATTGATCGATTATTTGAGGAAAACAGGTTCATTCAAAGAATTCTAAAGCATGGATCTCTCTCTCTCTCTCTCTCTCTCTCTCTCTCTCTCTCTCTCTCTCTCTCTCTCTCTTCATTCAAAGAATTCTAAAGCTTGGATGTCTCTTTTTTAATCTCTCTCTCTCTCTCTCTCTCTCTCTCTCTCTCTCTCTCTCTCTCGAGTTGTTTGTCATACTTTACGGTTTGATTTATTGATTTATGGCTACTAAAACTGGCGCCACAACGTCAGGGTTATTGACGCCGTAATAAAATTATTAAATGAAAACAATTTTCAAAGGAGTTTTAAAGTGACGTACTTCTGATAGAGCCCTCTCTCTCTCTCTCTCTCTCTCTCTCTCTGTATAGCCATTCGATATTTCTTACATTTTGAAAGGTATGTGCGTTCGCTCGTTTGTAATTGTCTGATGACGTTTGTTGTAATATGTTTAATTAGTTCGGTTACGCTCGTCTCATTTGGATTGCAAAAGTCAGTGAAGCAATCCGTATTTCAGGTGAGGTTTGTAATTAATATTTATGTATGTCATCACGATTGAACTAATAATTCTAGGTTTTGGTCCATGAGGGGTGCGCTTTCATTTAGGAAATGGTCGGCATTTTCATTTCTCCACGAGTTTTGTATTGAAACGTGCGATGAAGTTTTGGTTGATTTATATGTTTGTTGTCTTTATTTATTATAAACATTCTCCCTGACGATGTCGTGCTTATGGAACTTCGGAAGTTCAAGCGAAGATGCAATGCATTACTACCCTAATACTATTCAACTTATGTTTTAATATTTTTTTTTACATTTTTATATATTTATTAATTTGTTAATTTATCTGTTTTTTTAATAATTGATATCCTCTTATATAGCTAGAATATATAAGAATTTTTCTCTAAGGCACAAGGCATTTTTTTAACTGCGTATCATACAGAAAATATGTACCACTTTCGCCTTTGTCTTACCAAGCCAAAGAAACAACTGAAGTTATTTGCTGGAAGTAATGACTGGAGCCAGGAAACAAAGCCCAGAGGTAATGGAATAAATCGCCTTTTCCAGTTGTACAACAAAATAGCAAGGAAAACACTCTCCCGTCGCGAAAAGCAAAACAAAAGCAGAAAATGGAGAAATGAAATGATTCATTTTAAGTCACTTCTTCAAGCGCGGAACGAGAGGTAGAAGCAGAAATTGTGGGAAAGGGGGCAGAGGAAAAAATGCGGAATAAGAATAATCCCGATAACTTTGTCCGACTCGGATAACGGTTTGCTGCAAATTGTATAAGTGTCTGTGCAATACGCTGATAGTTCCTCCCGTTAGTTTAATTTTTCCTTCGTCGTTCCTGGAAATCTTTCCGTTCAAGCTTGCCAATCAATACTCCTCTCTCTCTCTCTCTCTCTCTCTCTCTCTCTCTCTCTCTCTCTCTCTCTCTGAAGAGCTTATATGTGTTCAACGTTTTGTTCTCTCATCTTGTACGCATACATTTACATAGAATTCTAGATAGATTTTTATGTCCACAATGGGCAATTCGTTCACTTGCATGAATGTTAATGTAAAGAAATATAATGTAACGGGAATTATTCAGCTGTTTTGCTTTGAGAAAAAAAAAAAAAAGAAATCTAACGAAATCATTCTCAGTAAAACCATTCTGTTCTTGTTAACGTCTCTCAAAGTAACATTTTGCGGTAAAGCATATTATATTCCATGTCCATTGGCATCAAAACAACGATTAAATACGTCATCTCTGTTGTACAAAATAACTGATGTGTCTGATTTCGAAAGATAGTTGTTGCTTTTCTTGAAATTTCGCTGTATTGCGTTAAGTTTTCTATCTATCTATCTGTCTATCTGTTTATCTATCTATCCTTGTGACTGTCTATCTATCTATCATATATATATATATATATATATATATATATATATATATATATATATATATATATATACATATATATGTGTATATATATATATATATATATATAAATTTCTGACACATCAGGATCGAACCCAGGTCTTTCATTTGAAAGGCAAGGACGCTGCCAACTAAGCCATACATTTATTTCTGTTCCACACGTGAGTCTGTGTTGATTATTCCTATCATATTCACTCAGAAGGGATAATTCGAATGAAATGCTGAGTCGGGAAATTGGGGAAAACACGCTGGTATGCAAGGCAGTTAGCCTGCCCAGGTTATCAATTGAAAGACCTGTGATTGTGTTAATTATTTCTAGATATATATGTGTGTGTATATATGTGTATATATATATATAATGTGTGGGTGTGTTTAGGATTTTGTATGTCTTATTGAAAAATCTATTCTTTCATTTTCCTTTGGGGAATCCTTCCTGGATTTAGTAACCCTAACAGATTGCCAAGGATTCATTTCCTTATCAAGGCTGTATGTGAAATAAACATTTCGTTACTTTCGTGCTGTAGAGAACTAGATTTTTTCCAGGAATGATGCTCTAAACACAAAAAGAGTTTTTTTCTGCCTTTGTTTGCACACCTTTGATAGAAATGGTGCAGTGAAGTTTGAGGGAAAATATATTCTCTCTCTCTCTCTCTCTCTCTCTCTCTCTCTCTCTCTCTCTCTCTCTCTCTCTCTCTCTCTCTCAGGAGCTCATATTTGTTTTAAGTTTTACCTTCCCTTTTTGTAGGCGTACATATACATAGACTACTAGCTCTCTCTCTCTCTCTCTCTCTCTCTCTCTCTCTCTCTCTCTCTCTCATACACACACAATCAAGATCTCATATTTGTTTTCAGTTTTACTTTCTCTTTTGTACTCATACAAAGACTACTAGCTCTCTCTCTCTCTCTCTCTCTCTCTCTCTCTCTCTCTCTCTCTCTCTCTCTCTCTCTTTGGTTGAGCCTGAGCCAGGTAAATACACATGCACAGACATACTGTAGAATATCCAAAAAATGTTTTTTTAGTGAAAATTGAAACATGAAGGTAAACAAGTAGAGAAACATATTCCATTCAAAATATTACCAAAACCCTTTTCGTGAAAGCTCTGCAGATCAAAGAACCGTACATTTTATTAGCATGCAACAGTTGTATCTCCCATTAACTGAACAGTACTGAAAACCCTATGTAACGCTTGTTGAAAAACAGGTTTTACTTATATGGGAGGAAATAAAACAACGGAACGCCTCGTTTTCGCATTTGCTGCGAATAGAATTTGTTTTGGGGGCTCGTTCCCTCCGAAAGGAAAGCCTTTTTCTTTTGTCAGGCCGTTTTATCCTTTTCATACGGAGCGAACGCGACCTTATACCACCGGCGGCGTTTAGATGTCAATATGTTTTAACTCGGGTAAACCTGTACTTCGTTGCTTTAAAAAAAGTTGTAACTTATTATTAATCATTCTCTCTCTCTCTCTCTCTCTCTCTCTCTCTCTCTCTCTCTCTCTCTCTCTCTGTGTGTGTGTTCATGTTATCAGGAATGAAACCAGTAGGTAAAATATATCATGACACTGTGATGAAGTTAAAGCATTAATAAAGGAAACTGAAAGCTCTCTCTCTCTCTCTCTCTCTCTCTCTCTCTCTCTCTCTCTCTCTCTCTGAAACAATTATGTAAAGTATATCAACACTATAACGAAGTTAAAGTGAAAACTGAAAGCTCTCTCTCTCTCTCTCTCTCTCTCTCTCTCTCTCTCTCTCTCTCTCTCTCTCTCTCTCTCTCTCTCTGTGAAGAGTGTGGGAAGGGAGAACCCTCCCTTGAACAATTCTTAAAGAAATAAGATAAAATTAGACACGATAAAATTAGATTCGCATTAACCTCGAGGTAGGAGACATCTTGTTATTCCAGACGACATGCCTTTGGCCAATGTCGTTCATTAAAAGCAGATTTTATTTGCCGAAAGTTGTAATATCCGTATTGATTGCAGTGCTAAAGGTGTACCCATTGGCAGCATAGCCTGGAAATGAAAGGAAAATCTAATAAAAAAAAAAATTATAGCCGGTAAACTGGTGGGAGAAAATTCTCAAAATGGAAGTACGTTTATTAATTTTCTTATGGAAAGCCTATTCAAAGGGCCGTTCTTGAAGGATGAATGGGCTTTATTGATAAGACTTCGCCCTCCCAGGTTGACGAAGTAAATAAGGGCAATTTGGGGTAGAAGAGTTTTGACTATTGTGGCATTTAAATTCAGTAGCGCATATACACGCTAGTAAGCTTTAAGCACGTACACACGCGTTCACGCACACAAACACGTACTCCCTGTATGTATATGTGTATATGTATATATATATATATATATATATATATATATATATATATATATTTATTTATTTATTTATTATATACATATATAAATATGTGTGTATAAATGGATGTGTGTGTCTGCCAGAATAACTCTGAAACGCATTGAGCAATTTCAACCAAACTTGGTATACATATGACTTCCTATCTGGAAAAGAATATTGTGGGAGTAAGACATCACTGCCCCCAAAGGGGAAGTTGTGGGAAGGGGGTGACATGTAAAAATAACCGAAAACGACAGATATTGTTGTTTGATCCATAGTTTTCAAGGTTGCTGAGATGAATAAGACACTCCCGATGCCCTTTAAGTGCAAGTTCATCCCTGATAGGAATGGGGTGACATGTAAAAATAACTGGAAATGACAGATATTAGTGTCTAATCCATAGTTTTCGAGGTCGCTGAGCTGAATAGACACACTCCTGATGCCCTTTAATTCAAAGTTCAGCCCTGACAGGAAACTGGGGCTGAGAAGAGGGTGGGAAGGGTGTGACATGTAAAAATAACTGAAAATGACGGATATTAGTGTCTAATCCATAGTTTTCGAGGATAGTTCGGAAAATCGCACAGCTCCGACAAATCTTGTCTCTTATTCTTATTGACTTCAGTGAATAGAAGTCGAAATGTAGTGGGGAATATATGTGCAGCCGAAAATAGTGTATGATAATTTATTGAGAAATCAAAAAGTAAAATTCCAGAGAACACAGAAAAGGCATTGTACGAGAATGCACTCAATTATTATTATTATTATTATTATTATTATTATTATTATTATTATTATTATTATTATTTCTACCCTTCGGTCGCCGTGTATATGTTCAGTATTAGAATCCTTTTCCCAAGTAGACCGTAGTTTCACGTATAGCTTCAACGCATCTGCCAATTTTAGATATAAATGTACAGGGTGATTTTCAACCTGGGGTACCTTCGAAAAAGTCGTCTTCGAAACTGGTGCTTTAACTCACCGAGCTTTTGATATAGGTATGGGAATATAATACGAATGATTGCACGCCAAACGACATTGGAATATGTGAGGAATTAAATACCAACACAAACATAATGCTTGAAACGGAATGGAAAACAATGAAAGCGAAACGCGAATCGTAATGGAAATTGCCACTTTCAAGTGTTACTTCGATCACACCTTGATTACAAAGACCCCGGAGAGTAGGTTTTGACAAAGACCTCTCTCGCTTTGAGTTAGTCTCGTCATTATCGCGATTGTTGCCTCAAGACTAAACAGTCCTTCAAGAGATGGCTGTTGGTGGGAGGGGGACCTGGCCGGTGTTAGCTTGTAGGGGTGGGGGCGGGGGGTCATCCTGCAAGGGGAGGATGGTGACCTTATAGCGGGTATGGGGGATAGAGGCGAGTCCCCTTGCAAAATGGAAGGTAAATGTTGTTTCTGATAAACGACACAGACCATCGCCGAAATGAAATATCTCTTTGTTTACAGAAGGGCCAAGTGGCTCTATTTCACAGCCACGAGAGTTATTTAACACTTCGATGGCTTGATGACCTTGCTGGGTCGTGGTTGGTGGCTAATGATAATTGAGCCATCGCTTGATACAGTTGGATTGGATTGAGGGCTTCATTTCATCGTGAGATCACTGGCCAGATTAGTGGTTCTCTCCCTTGTGTGTCTGTGTGTGTGTGTGTGTGTGTGTGTGTGTGTTTTGGCCTCATTGCTATTCGAAGTGATATAACAGTTCCATTAATTGATTATCCAGTTCGTTGCAAGTTGATAAGTGGTTGTAAACATGTTGTGTTATTTATCTTTTTGAGGACATTAATATACGAATTTGTTGTCAGATATGTTTTCATAAATATGCACAGCCATACCCACCAACCACTCCACCTTTATATAAGTGTACACATACATATACGTGTGTTTATATATATATATATATATATATATATATATATATATATATATATATATATATATATATATATATAAATGAAAGGCCAGGGCTCTACCATCTGACCCACACAGGTTGGAACCTACTATCCATTTCAGTGACAGCGAGTCATCGTTTTTCTCAAATATCTTTCAAACTTATTATTTGATCGAATTGGTACTTTGACACAATGTACAAGACACCTCCCGTAAATATCTGGTAATATAGTGCATTGTCAAATGATGTTAGTTAAGGCATTTACTCTTGACTTTTAAAGGAAAAGTTGCATGAGTCAGCGGGCCTAAACTACACAATCGAACGTCCGCTGTCCCCCATAGACAGGAAAGAGGGGGCGGAGATGGGGAGGCGAGGGAAGTGAGAGAGGGAGGGACGGGATGGGGATAAAGGACGTTCGAATGCGTAGTTTGGCGATGCTTGGCAACACCTTGTACAGTAAGCCAAGAGTAAACACCTTAACTAAAACCATTTGACAGTGCACTATATTACCAAAAATTAGCAGTTGTTGTCTTGTACATTGTGTCAAAGTACCATTTCGATCAAATAATTAGTCTGAAAGATATTTGAGAAAAATGATGACTAGTGGTCCCTGAAATGGATAGTAAGTATTTATGTAACTGAAGTTTTCCATGGGCCTCCTAACATACCAACGAGTTTCACCCAACTTCCCCAGCCACAAGTGACCCAATTGATAGCATTTCATTCGAATTACCTGTTCGGCGTGAATAAATGAGCACGTGTTTCACAAATATCTGTGAAACACGTGCTCACACATGTATATATATATATATATATATATATATATATATATATATATATATATATATATATATATATATATATATGTGTGTGTGTGTGTGTGTGTGTGTGTGTGTGTGTTTGTGTTTGTGTGTGTTGAGAGAAAGGGAGGGAGAGAGGACATGAATTTAAACGGCCATGTAACGAGGCGAATTGCAGGAGAATAAACGTGAAGAATTGTGGCAACACTGAGACCACGTAAATTAGGTAGAGCATGAACATGCCGACCGTAAAACGCTCAGAAATATATTTATGAATGGAAGAAGGGAAACTCCCCTTTGCTGTTGCTGAGTTCCACCTGGGAGGAACCAGTCAGAAATTTTCTGAATAATTTCACGGATCGTAGTTTTATATTTTTTATATTCTTATGATTTTGTCTCGTGTTCCCATACGTAAGCAGGGCAGACTTCCTCTAGGCGTTCTTTCATCCTTCCATTTTAATAATTACCCCACTTGGTTTGTATGGAAATGACCTTCTCTTGAGATCAAATCGCCCTCGAGAGCCTTAACCCGTCTTGGAATGACCCTCCTTTGCGTTACGTTCCCCTTGACTCTACGGCGTAACTGCAAAGTACGACCTTCTTAAGAGCATCTTTTAGCGGCCGTGTAGCAGCACGACGGCCAATTACAACACACGACCGTCTTGAAAAGGCCCCAGGAAGAATGGCCTCCGCGCCCGGTATACATAAAGAGGAGATCCACGCGTCTGGATACGACACATTTTGCAAGAACACGTTGAGCCGTCACTCGAGGGGGTTGGAAGTGGTCGCTTTTCCTTTGTTTGCTAATTCCTTTTTCCCCTCGCCCTCGTTTCATACGTTTCCTGTGTCTCCCCCATCCCCCCTTTTAGATTTTTTGTAGAGCGAAATTAAACCCGAGTTCCGCCGTTCGATTTTCGTGTTTTTCTCTCATTGGTATTCTCAGTTTCTCTCGTTCGTACTGGCTTGTTTCGTCTTCCAGTTATTTACATTTAGATTTTTAATTAAACGAATGAAAACTGGAATACTGCGAAGCTTTATATGCAATTCTATTAGCTTTTCAGCCTCTCTCTCTCTCTCTCTCTCTCTCTCTCTTTGTGGAATTTGATGAAGATATTCATTGACGATTGAAATCAATCTTTGTTTCATTTCAAATGTCAAGGAGTAAATAAGAAAATAGTGAATATACATGAAAAAATATTATATATATATATATATATATATATATATATATATATATATATATATATATATGTGTGTGTGTGTGTGTGTGTGTGTGTGTGTGTGTGTGTGTGTAGAATAGTACAAAATCTTTGGCATCGAATAACAAACACTTCTGGGAAGGTGTAGATTCCAGTCTTTATTTTTACCTCCCTTTGTGAAGGGGAAACTTCTGCTGTCTTGTTGTTCTTTACGAAGTATACACAGCAACTTCCTCTACAATCTCCGTCGTTCATCTAGCAGCTTTGTATGATGTACATTTCTTGTAGCCTGTCACATCTCAGTCTCGTAAAAGCGTAATGTAAGTCGCACTACAAAGACCGTTCGTTTATTTCCTGGCTGTGAGAGTTCTGCCAGGCTCTCAAGATTTTTCCAACGTTTCATTAATGTTCACGGTATCTTATGGCGATCATTGCTGGTTACCCGTCCAGGCACTGATCAGACCCTGGGTTGAGTCATTTAAATAACAGAGATACCAGCGGTGAAGCGAATATGATTCGTCTCTCTCTCTCTCTCTCTCTCATATATATATATATATATATATATATATATATATATATATATATATATATATATATTAGCAGATGTTCGCTATATAGCTCGCATTTGCTAGTTCCCATATTCGTACCATACCCTTATCAATATCTGTGTCATACCCATATCCATACCATACCCATATCTGTACCTATACCCATACCCATTCCATACCCATACCCATACCCATATCTGTACCATACCTATACCCATACCCTACCTTACCCATACCAATACCAATACCCATACCTGTACCATACCCATACTCATTCTGTACCATACCTATACCCATACCCATACTTGTATCATACTCATACTCATACCTGTACCCATACCCATACTCATCTCCATTCTGTACCCATACCCATATCCATACCATACCCATACCCATACACGTACCGATACCAGTACCCATACTGACACCAACACCCGTACTAATACCAATACCTATACCCATATCTGTGCCATCCCATACCCATACCAATATCAATACCCTTACCCATATCTGTACCATACCCATACCTGTACCATACCCATACCCATAACAATAACCATAATCATATCCATACCTATACCTATACCCATATCCGTTCCATACCCATAGCCATACCCATACCCATATCCATACCATACTATCCCAATACCCATATCCATACCATACCTATACCCATATCTGTACCATACCCTTTACCCACACCTAAATTAACCCTACTAACAATAGCCAGCAAAAGTCTACGGCAGCACCAGCCCGTTTACCTTCCGGTGTGCAAACAAACAAACAAACATTTCAGATTTTCAGTGTTATATGTGGACTCCCAGATTGGCAGGGGAAGTCAGAAATCATTTAAAGTGTAAGTAATATTTGTTTGTAATATATGTAATGAAAACTATACTGCTAAGCAATTACTCACATATTTACATAATATTCTCTTATATGCTTTGTTGGAAAATATTCCAATTAGACCTTTGTACTTGCACAGTACTAAAGAACAGTTTTATGGAGAATGAATTGGAGACGAAAGGCTTCGAAGAGCCTGGAGATTGTTTTGAAGCCTCCAGAATTTCCAGAAGCCTTCAGAATTTCCAGAAGCCTTTGGAATTCCCAGAAGCCTCTGTACGTGCAAACAGAGGCAGAAAGGCAGTCAAGGAAATTAATATAATAGATAGATTCTTGAAGATGTCTTCAAAACTCCTGGATCCTTTGAAGCAGTCTTCAGCTCCAGAAGCATTCCTGGAAAAACGCCCATTTCATTATAACATCTTCTCACATCTTAAAGACTCCAGGATCCTGGAGCTTTCGGAATTCCCAGAAGCCTCCAGACGCACACAGACGCAGAAAGGCAGCCACACACACAGA
Source organism: Macrobrachium rosenbergii (assembly GCF_040412425.1). Classification (NCBI taxonomy): domain Eukaryota; kingdom Metazoa; phylum Arthropoda; class Malacostraca; order Decapoda; family Palaemonidae; genus Macrobrachium; species Macrobrachium rosenbergii. Next base: position 30,802,616 of record NC_089768.1, read on the forward strand.
CAGAACGGCAGCCAAGGAAATTAACATAACATATATATATATATATATATATATATATATATATATATGTGTGTGTGTGTGTGTGTGTGTGTGTGTGTGTGTGTATGTATAGTATGAGAGAGAGAGAGAATATCATTCAGTCTCGCAGCTATTATCTTTAAATAATGACTGGGAGAGGCACTTGTGAGCCTCGATTAATCATTCACTGACGATTGTGTATAATGAATGAGAATACATTATGCACGACCTTCAATCTTCTCCCGGAGGCTTAACCAGGGAAGTCAGTTGTTCTGCTGATGTGTGTTTAAACTCTTGAATATCGCTGGAGCTTTTATTGTTGGTTTTTACTTCATGCAGTTGCACAGGAGGAAAATTACGAAATGTTGTACTCGGCAAAGATATATTTTCCATGCAACTTACATACAACTGTAAAGAAACATTTTTGGATTTTTTAAAAATTGATGAGGTCCTAGAATTGTTTTTTTTTTTAATTACTTTGAGGTGTTAGAATATAAAAGGTTTATCACTTTTTTAAAAAATTATCTTGGAATCCTGTCGTTTCTTTATCATATTAATGAATGATTGTTTTTATACTTTATCCAAAACGTGTATTTTCTACTTGTAAGAAAAAGCCACTGAATATGTGATATTTTTATTAATTTAAATCCATGAGTTATGATCTGACTCTGGTAAAGCAATACCGTTTAAATTCATAGAAGGGTTTTTCAGTTTATTTTGAATAACTAGTTGTTGATTGCCTGCGCCAAGTCATTTAAAAAATAAATACGTAAATAAAAAACAATTTCCATGAAAACAGTAAAAAAATAAAAACTAATCAGTTGGATAGAAGACTGTAATAAGTAGTCCTCGACGACTTTTATCATAAAATAGCTATGAAATTACTATCCTGGTCATTGTTTTTCCCTTGCGGATTTTTTTTTATTTTCTACTTGAATGGAAAGGACGCTGAGATGATTGCACACGCGAATATTAATTTAAGTACCGCGTGAAAAAAGTTATGTGGAAATGAAAGCGCGAAAATTATCCAAGGTGATTTTAGTAAAATGTTGCCCTTAAGCTTAGTCAGCACTTACATGCTGATTTGTTTATTAGTCCCCCACCATCAAAGTTGGAAGGGACTGTAATATTTCCCTCTCTACGTCTGTCACTCTGTCTGTCACGCTTACCTTGTCATCGGAAGTCTTCCTACAAGACTGACAGGATTTCAGTCAAACTTGGTACAAAAAAAGAACATCATAATCGGACTGATTTGGTGAACCGGAATGCTGTTAGAGAGAAGTGGGTTGGGGGAGAGGGTGGGGGGTGGTCATGCATTGCTTCAGTACTCTCTGAGTTCCTATTTACAAAGGTGTTCTTTTTTCTTATCTTCGCAATGCATGCTCATTTTGCTAAAACGTTGATGTAAACCACTTTATCATTTTATATTAAAAAAAAAATTCTTTTTAAACTGCTTGCTTCAGTGTGTGCACGTGTGTGTATGAGAGAGAGAGAGAGAGAGAGAGAGAGAGAGAGAGAGAGAGAGAGAGATTAATCATTCCAATAAGGTATTTTTCATTTAAATGTAATATAATTTCCCTCTCTTCAGACGAAAAACTTTTTTGTTCGCATAGAACTTGTTTTTCATTGTAAAAATGAGAACGCCCTAGTTTGTTCTTTCATAAAAGAAGAAGAAGAAGAGGAGGTGGAAGAAGATGATGAAACATTCGTTGTCCCGTAAAATGCTCCTCTTTCGAAATAAATGTAATCATTTTCCCCTCACAAAAGGTTTCTCTTTTCCTGGAACTTGTTTCATATCCAGAAAGAAAAGAAGAAGAAGAAGAAGGACCGGAGTTATTCCTTCATAAAAAAGGGGAACTTTCGTTTTTCTCTCAGAGAGCAGGAGAGGGGTGTGGAGATGAGAGAGAGAGAGAGAGAGAGAGAGAGAGAGAGAAAAGAATAGTCTTGTGTTTCTCGATCCCTCTTGTAAGGGCGGCAGGGCTTCTCTGTTTACTTTAGAATCTTGGAAATCCTTACTTCTTGGCCCTTCTTCCTTGGACACTTCCTTTTCCAGGTGAACTTCTGGTTCCTCTTCCATCTGGTATTTCCTTCACGCATGAGTTCACTGTGTGTTCCTTTTCCTTCTGCGTTTATATTCAACCTCTGCAGGTTTTCAGCGTTTTCTGGTAAGGTTCAGTCGTCGTGTGGCTTCCTATGAAACATTTTACATCTGTCCATCTACCTGTCTAGCTAGTTGCACACACACACACACACATATATATATATAAGCTGCAAATGTCGTTTAATATCCAGTTCACACTACTTCGGGAATATCCCCAATTGGGAATTATCACCAGAGGGGAATTTTATAAGTGATAAATGGATCGGTACCGCCGGGTCTCGATCCCTCGACACAGTACCTTCCGACGACTCCAGTCGACGGTCAAACCACTGAGCCACTTATGAAATTCCCCTTCGGTGATAATTCCCCATCGGGGGTATTCCCGAAGTAGCGTGAATTGGATATTAAACGCTTCATGATTATGTATATACATACATATATATCACAAAAACTGTGTTTTTTATATCCACAAATATTACCACAAGGAAACAGTGGGATTCGAACATCTGCTTGGTTTAGAAACTTTGGAAATGCAGTGACTTTGACAACTGAGCCATCGTGAGCCATATAAACGAGGCAGCGGTTCGAATCCCACTGGTGACGAAACGCTTTTGACTTAAAATTCCACATGGGTGTAAGTATGATGAACTGAAAAATAACAGAAATCTGTGGTTTGATATTTTTGGATATGAATACATACATGTGTATGTATGTATATATACAGTATATATATGTATATATATATATATATATGTGTGTGTGTGCGTGTGTGTGTGTAAACATTAAGCTGAATAGGTGGTGGCTCCAGGGATAAAGACAGTTCAACTTTCACTGACAGATTCATTCCTCAATTGTCAATCCTGTATGATTCCGCTGTGCAGAAAACTTCCACAGCAGTAGCCACTTCATACACGTACACAGCTGAAGGTTCATCAGCTGCCCGTCGAACCTCCACACAGGCGCGGCGCCATTCGCTTATCTTGCGGGCCATCTTGCTCTTCCTGGATATTAGCACTCCTCTCTTTTAACACCTCTTTTCTTCCAGCTATTCAGCAATAAATATTGGACTCCTATTCAAGTGCTAAATTTCATTCCTTGTTGAATAAGAAACCGGGGCTTTTATGTGTCGTAATGTAAAATTCTTTAGTCTCTACATAAAAAGTTAGTATTACTTTGGCTTGCCACGAATATATTGATTCATTGCGGAGTAGTGAAGTCAGCAGCCATTGTTACTACAAAAATCGTGAGCAAATTATCTCGGCTCGTGTGAAAATTCAGTTGAGATTTTTTTTTATCTATAAATTCACTATTCTCCTTTGCTTTCAGGTTAGTATGACCTGCTAGTCATCACTGCTTAAAAAGTACGAGAAAGTGACGAAACACTTTTTTGTTAAAAATTATAATTAGTGTAATTGGAGGAAGGAAATTTTATTTAAAGTGGATTGCGTCTTGATAATCAGAATATGACCAAAGATATCTTTTATCTTTTTCTCTGCTGAGATATCGAAACCACAGAGTAGCCTTCAGAAGACAGGAAATAGGAAGAATCAATGTTGTTCATGATTTTGAGTAAAACATTCTAAAAATACATTTACGCCACCATTTTCTGTTTTGAATTTTTGTTATAAACTCCATTCTTCAATAAAATGAGCCCTGTAGTGAAATAACCTTCATTCGTATAGCACCTCACGACAAAGAACTTAAAATAAGCGAGGAAACAAAATTGTGTTTTTTATCAAGAAAAAACATTTGAGTATGCGTTCAGCAATATATCCATACCTGCAAAAGATTTCCACTTTTCCAACGAAGATCTTCGGTAATTATTGTTGTACATTAAAAGAAAAGAAAAAATTATGAAAGAATAAATTAAAAGAGCTAAAATTGAAATGAAAACATTTCAACTTACAGCTGAAAATTTTATACTTTGCAGAAACGTAAACACTTGATCCCATGTTACAACAGATAATTTTCTTTTGAATAGCGAGAGGACTGGGTATAGTTTAATCATAGGTACAATGATATAACTGGTGTTCTAGCTACTAAACTACGATTAACTGTCTATATGTAAACATATATATATATATATATATATATATATATATATATATATATATATATATATATATATATATATATATATATGATATATATATATATAAATGTGTGATGAAGTGCTACTAGCTAAATAAACATAGAGGTAACAGTTTATACCACCCAGGTATTCCCAGCGTTTGTGTTTTATTTTTCACCTTGATAAATTTAATGGTTGCCATTTTTCTTTATCTGTCAATCAGTCTATCTAATCTACCTACCCACCTATCTATCTGTCTATCGATCTATGTGTTGTTCATCATCATTACGAACTGCAAATTTTCCCTACCCACCTCCAAGTCCTGCCTTCCCTCGGAGTAATTATGACCCTGCAAAAAAAAAAAATTAAAGTGTCCACCGCGCACTAGGAGTAAGAACAGACCATTTTTCCCCTCGCGCCATTCCAGGTTTCCATGAAAGAGGAAGCATCAAGAGGGGAACCGAGGGGACTTGGAAGTAAGAGCCTTCTCCCTTTCCGCGTATCTCCCCTCTCGGACCATTCTGCGACAAAGTGTGGCTCAGAAGTTTATGCTTAAATGCTGCCTGGTAAATAAAGGACAGTGTCCGCGCGGTCTCTCATCACTGGCGTCCATTGTGTAATGGGTGGATGCTAAATTAGTTCATTTGCATCAGCACGGCGAGATGTACGTATACACACGTATACGCGCCTGCACACACACATATGTGGTATATGTGTGTTGTGGCCTGTGTGCAAGCTTGGCACACATAAACACACATATAATTATATACATACATACATACATACATACATACATATATATATGTATGTATACATGTATGTATGTGTGTATGTGTGCGCGCTTAGGTAGTGTTTCTCCTTGCTATACACATGTGAAAGAAATATAAACTTTCTTGCATATCGGAAGGCAGAGTAAGCAAAGAGCTTTAAGAAATGTATCTCAGAAGATGAACGCCATTGAAATGCCAAGGATGCGAAGAATTTTACATGCACAACTGAGCGCGTGCAAGAGCGAGATGTCGGGTCTCAAATCAATGCATGGTGTTTGTGACATATAATATATATATATATATATATATATATATATATATATATATATATATATATATATATATATATATATATATATATATATATATATATATATATGTATATATATGTATATATATATATATATATATATATTATATATATATATATATATATATATATATATATTATTATATATAAATTTGTTTTGGTATGCATATATTTGTGTGGTTATTTCTGTAGTGCGTTTTTAATTGTGGCTTTTCATCGCTATAAGTGTTATTGAAGGGATGATAAGCTATTCTTTGTTGTTGCTGAAGAAAGATTCTGTAAAGACACACATGCTGTTCATACGAAGAGCAGTTAGAGTTTGAAAACATCTACATACACACACACAGTTAGCTTACTGAAGCTCTTACACAGAGTTCATTGCGCCTACTCTCACAGACACAAAAACCAGATTAGCACAGACAACCAAATACACAGGATCATCTACATTTTCTTCCACAAACTGCAGGCAACTGCTGTTTTCTTTAAATAGTCCCCACTGGCATTAACAATATACAACAACAAAAAATTGCTGGAACAAGATCAACACCAACTCCTCAGTAAAATGTCAGTTGATTCAAAGAACTTAGTGAATCTTAACTTTATAGCAAAAATCCATTCGTCTATTCACATGAAATACTTTCAACAGACAGACAGATAAAATAATGAAACCAGTATCAGGTCCTTCTTGACGTACACTATTAAAAATAAATTTTAGTGAATATTTCTTTGATGAACGAAGTCGATTTGGAGTAACGAATGCTATTTCAAGATTTTAATTATATACAGTAAGTGTTAATTACTGGGAACACTAATAATAATAATAATAATAATAATAATAATAATAATACAGTATATACAATGCAGTGCTATCAATATATGTTGTTTTGTATAATACAGTTAATCTACTGGAAACAGACTATACTTTTAGAGACTACTTTTAGACTTGCCATCGTCCAGTCCGAGGGCAGCTTTCTCACCATCATATATAAATATGCAGAAGAACGGTACCTAGATCAGAGTTTCGGAATAATAGTAATAAAGAAAACCCTGGAGAACAGTCCCGTTCTTTAAAGAAGAAGATAAAATAAGGCCCGTTCCTTGAGTGCGAATCTTGATATATTGTTAGAAATACACTCAAGATCCTTATAGGCTTTAAAGGACTGCTGCCCAGTTTCATTCGCTCTGAAGATAAGAACAGCAGTGCTTGTAAATCCTAAGGATTTTAAGAGAATTTCTAGCAATATGTCAAGACTTACCCTCGAGAAAAGGGTCTTATTTTTATCATCAACAATAATAAGAATAATAATATGCATGATTTTATAAATGCAAACGATTCTCATCTCCCAGTCAAGTAGAAGGTATTTTAAAGTTTACATGAAAAGATAAAAAAAGGAATTTACGAAGTATCCATAAGTGTTTGTACGCCACGGTGACCGATGAATAACAACGCCTCTTTTGAAACAGGGAGAGATGGATGTGAAGGGTGGCCTTTGAAGGGAGCAATATGTCGTTTTCAATTTAGTGAGAATATTTGCGAGAAATGGTGAGCCCTGGACGGGAGGAGGTAGGAAGACTTTACACTTGAGAAAACGAAGTTGTCGGTCATAACGTTATTAACGTTATTTGTAATGTTTTAATTGTTTGTGAAGATATTAAAGAAATATAGTTGAGACTGTGTGTGGGTTAAGGGGTTGATCGATGGGACATGACGTTAAATGAAATGAATCTGTGTAAAGTATTTTTTTGATAAAGTTTCCCTGAATGAATGCTTGACAATGGTCTAAGTCTTCGGATGCTTGAATGTGTCAATTAGTTAAAATGATTTTGAATTCGCCCTCGTGAGTGACTAGGAAATTGGTGTTACAAAAGCTAAATGCTAGAAAAAAAAAAGATAATACAGGCAAAGTAACAGTAGAAAAAAATGATTAAAAAAGAATTTAGTTTCATCACCTTGGTCGTTCTGTTTTTCCTACCTGAAGGAAAATTACGTGAGAGGGGAAAGGACGGGAAATTAATAACAGAGAAGGAAATTAAAGTGTAAGCCCCAGATGTAACAATGTTAGAAAAAAAAAAAACGATACTCCGTTGTGGAATATCCTCGCGTCTTCGTTTACCACCATCACGTTTTGAAATATTTTGTGATGTCATTATTTAGGTCTGCGAGTGTCTGTATGCGCCTCAAGCGGTGCACTGTAGGCATTACTTAAGGTTTTTTTTCTATCGTCCCTTCGTGCCCTAGCTGCAACCCCTTTCATTCCTTTTACTGTACCTCCTTTCATATTCCCCTTCTTCCATCTTATTTTTCGTCCTCTCTTAACAATTGTTTCATAGTGCAACTGCGACTTCCTAACCTTTCTATTCTCAGTTTCCCTTCCAGCTCTGAATGACCTCATAGGTCCCTGAGCTTGGCCTTTGGAGTAATTTTTATTTTCCATTCCATTCCTGTAAGTGTCGTTGGCCGGGTCGGTATAGTTTTTGGCTAGCACTCTGCTGGACCCGCGTTCGAGTCTCCGCCCGGCCAGTGAAGAATTAGAAGAATTTATTTCTGGTGATAAAATTCATTTCTCGGTATAATGTGGTTCGGATTCCACAATAAGTTGTAGGTCCCGTTGCTAGGTAACCAGCTGGTTCTTAGCCACGTAAAATAAGTCTAATCCTTCGGGCCAGCCCTAGGAGAGCTGTTAATCAGCTCAGTGGTCTGGTTAAACTAAGCTATACTTAACTGTTCGATCATGATAGTTTTGCATTAGCTAAATTTTTTTGAGTTTAAAGTGAACCAAGTAGGTTTTAACGGGAGGTCTTACATTTTCGTTTTGATTTTGGTTATCATTTCATCTCCAAAGAAAATTTTGACTTTTTCCGTCCACTTTCGAAACGCGCTTTTCTTTTATGAGTTCAGTGACCACAAAACTTTCGAATTTCTTCGGACTTTCCTTTGTTTTCAAATGACCTGCGTTGTGCCATTTTACCTTTCATGGTATCCTTGGACCTCGAATCCGAAATGATTCTTTGAGAAAAGGAGTAAGTCGTTTTCGTAATTTTCTTGCCAGTCAAGTTCGTTCGAGGAATTTCTTACCCTTCAGCATTCGTTTCACAAGTATTTCCTACGAGCTTCCTGGTCCCTTAATTGGCATTGGCTAATTTGATTCACCCAGAGTCGTCTTTTTAAATATCGCTTTACTGAATTAGTTTCATAAATTTTCTCCATCCTTGATTCGTTAAACAAATTTCCTCTCCCCCAGATTCGCTTAGCAAATTCTGTCTTCCCCAGATTCGCTTAGCAAATTCGCTTAGCAAATTCCGTCTTCCCCAGATTCGTTTAACGAATGCCTTCCCTCCCCAAATTCTTTTTACAATTTACTCGTTTTCGAGAATTCCAGCCCCGGAAACTAACAAACCTCAGGTTGTACGTCAACCAAAGCGCCCCCTCCCCACCCTTTGCCCGCCCCCATCTCCTCCCCATTTTCTCCCCTCTCCCTTCTCCCCTCTCCCCTACCTCCTCCTTTCTGACCTCACCTCCCATTCAATTCCAGAGTCCATTCCGGTAACCTCACCTTAATGCAAACGGTCTCCGCAGGTTGAATTGAAACAATTCCCGTGTGTATTCTGGAACCATTCTCAGGATGTAGAGCAACACGCACGCACGCGCTCGCGCACGCGCACGACCCATCCTCCGTTCCTGGAAATGCTCTCGAGATTAATGTGTATAAGCTCACGTGTAGAGTTAAGGCTCATAATTGCGATGTTAGTTTGTTTCCTCTTGGAAATGAATCAGGAATGGAATAAGATGAAGGGGTGGGGATGTTGGTGTAGGGTTCAGTGGGTAGGAGAGGGTATTTGGGAGGGGGGTTAGTGTGGTAGTGGTGGAATTCAGGGTAGGGGGAAGTCCTGCTTGGGGAGGAGGGTGGCGTTAATGGGGTAATTTCGACTGATGTCTCATATTCAAGAAATCTATTTATGAGCCAAGATTCAATCTCTCTCTCTCTCTCTCTCTCTCTCTCTCTCTCTCTCTCTCTCTCTCTCTCTCTCTCTCTCAGCTGCACTAATAAGGTGCCGTATTCAGTCTAGCGAGAAGAAATTTAAATACACTACAGTATATATAAATACATACATATATATATATATATATATATATATATATATATATATATATATATGTATGTATGTATAGATAGATAGATAGTTAAAGTTAATACATTTAGCAACTATAAACCCACAAATAGATAAACAAATACATGTTATTTACAGTCTTTAAACAGAAGCAGTGATTTGTATTCATGAATATTATTTCGGATTTGTTACACACTTTGTCAAGGTGCTCTCCAAAAGACAAATTTTCTTCATTTTTTTTTTTCGTAGCGTATGTTTCTTACTCGTCTGCCCCAGCAACCTTACCTTTTTCCCCTTCTCGGAACCTTTCTTCACAAAAAAAAAAAAAAAAAAAAAAAAAAATTGTAGAACTTCAACACATTTTTATCCGAGGTCGTTCAAGTGTATTCGACATCGTATTTTCTTTTAAAATATAAACCCCAGAAAAAAAAAAAGATTGTACCAACTGGAAAACGTTAAAGTTTGTACGTAGCAGCTTTTATCTGTTTCTATAGGACGCTCTCTCTTAAAGAACACGTAAGTTGTGTTTAATTAAAGAAAAATATGCGCTTTGCATCCTTCAAACTCCTCTTTGAGAGAAGAGTCGCCGAGTAAGAATTCTCGGAATTTTCTTCCGGATGATAGGCTCGGAAAAAAGAAATTCTAGAGGCTCGGAACAAAAAGACTGCTGAGGCAAAGGATACGCGAAGTGAAATATCGATGAAAGGGGTAGTTACAGAACAGACGGCCATGAGATGAGGTGATTTTAAAATGGCGTCACAGCAACAAGGGGCATCGATGCTGAAAGCCTGAGATAATGGTAGGCTGAGGGACAGAGACTGACGGACGAAATTTCACAGAGGAAGGAAAGATCTCAGCAATAGAAAGAAAAAAATTTAACTGACGGAGAAAGAGAGAGAGAGAGAGAGAGAGAGAGAGAGAGAGAGAGAGAGAGAGAGAGAGAGATATGTGCGTAAACAGAACATACGCACAAACACAGACAACAGTTATCGGGCGATTTCCAGAGAACGAAACTGAAGATGAAAATGATTTTCCTCGAACACTATCCACCTGACGGTGGTCTGAGATCGCTCGCTGAATTAAAGATGTCCACCTCCTCGGGAGAGTCTGAGGCAGTTGCGATGAATGGAAAAGCCTTTGTACTCCTGTATGTGAAGTATTTTTTATTTGTAATAATGATCATGATGATTTTGCTGATGATGATAGTGATAACAAAGATAATGGTGATGCCAGTGACGTAATAAGATGATTATAATTATGGAACTTGTCACATTTGAACAGATTTCCATGGTTTTTTAAAAGCTATTGTTGAATCGTTAGCTGGTGCTTAGATCAAGCTGGCCTTATGCCAGCACGGGCCCTTGCTTCAGGGCTACTACCTGTAACGTGTCGAGAGGTGTAAGGTGCCAAAGTTGATATTTGTACTGAGCCAACCAACCGAGATACTATTATGGTTGAAGAATATTTAAGCATGCTTTCGAAAAACTGGTAATGATGCACCTTACAGCTTTAACCCCCGTGCCGTCAGTGCACCTCATGTGGCGCACTGTAGGCACTACTTAAGGTTCTTTGCAGCGTGCTTCGGCCCCTAGCTGCAACACCTTTCGTTCCTTTCACTGTACCTCCTTTCATATTTTCTTTCTTCCATCTTACTCCCCTAACAGTTGATTCATAGTGCAACTGCGAGGTTTTCCTCCTGTTACACCTTTCAAACCTATTATTGTCAATTTCCCTGTCAGCGCTGAATGACCTCATAGGTCCCAGTGCTTGGCCTCTGGCCTAAACTCTATATTCAATTCAATTCAGTTCGCTTACAGGTTTAAGACGAGGTAACATCCAAAATTTCCCGAGTTAGCAAAGAAAGGACAGTATCTCCATCGACGCTCGGATAGAGATTCACGCGCTTATCGTTTATCGCCCTCAAAAAGGATCATATATCAGCTGAGGAAAATTTGAATTTTTTCTCGGCCACTCCAGCTCATACTCCTCTCCCCCTCCCTCCTTACTCCCCGCCCCCGGTCCTTGAAAGGATCACATTCTCTTGATGATGAGGAAAGTCTAATACCCTCAGGAAGCAAATTAACATTATTTTCTTTAGCTAATTACTTTTTTTTATTCGGGTGTTTGTTGTGTATATACTCTCTCTCTCTCTCTCTCTCTCTCTCTCTCTCTCTCTCTCTCTCTCTCTCTCTCTCTCGTTTCATATAAATGAGCGGATATGGAAGAACAATTATAATTGCGCCTCCAGCTTCAACAGTAAAAAAAAATTAAGGCTATAACTACTAGGGAAAATAACCTGAGGAAGCACAATGAAGCCTAATCCATTCATCATAAAAAAGAAGCAAATTTTACTTCTGTGAACTTAAGGAAAAATTATTATTTATAAGTATTTATGTATTAGAATCCTTTTGATCGGTCTCAGAAGACTTGAAATCACGTTTCACGGAAACTGAACCGACGGCAAGCTCGGAATCAGAAACATTGAAGAATATAGAGAGAAATGAGCATCTGGTATTAATTACATGGCATTAGCTAGAGTACAAGTGCTAAGTGTTGACAAAAATTGACGGGTGGATGTATATGACTGTTCACAAGTCCGTCAGACAAGGTGAACTTTTTGTGTGTCCTTCGAAAGTGAAGTGTTAGATACTTTAGCTCAGGTCAGCGTGTAGGAATAATGGTAACAATATTCTGGTCATGATCACTTAGTAGCAAATAGGAACTGTTTTCCCTAGACAAATTAAGCACATAGGCTCTTCATATGAAAACGGTAAAAAAAAAATTATGGATTTTGGCAAAAAAATCTGGATAATGAGGAAAGGGATATTTTTGTTTTCAATGGAAGTCAAGACCCAAGGAATTTTTACAGATTTTTTTTTGGGGTTGGGGGGGATGAGGGTGGGGATGTCCGTTGTGTGTTTGGGGAGGAAGGGGGGAGAGGGTCACTAAACAACCTCTTCCTCAATGTACGTTTTGCCCAATTGACTGGAATATCGATGCTCATATTTTTGGCGGCTGCTTTATCTCAGGTGTTAAATACAATTGCCTTACGTTCAAAGGTGACCGTGTAACCAGTACCATTTATCCTTACCTTTGGCCTAAAGGCTTTGTACCCTGTACCCTTGACCTTTGGCCTAAAGGCTTTGTACCCTGTACCCTTGACTTCCAACATTCCGGAATATCAGTTCCCTTGCTTTAGGGAACACTCAGGCACACTTCCCTTTCTGACGGATTGAATTGTTATTCATTATATATATATTTAGTCTTTGTTAGTTTCTGTTTTGCTGTTAACTGGGTCCTTTCAGTTTTTTATTAACAAAACTATTAGTCAAGTTCACTCAAAAGTGGTTTTGTTTCATGTTCAATGTAAATATTTTTATGTAGGACAGTTTTTTAATATATTATTATTATTATTATTATTATTATTATTATTATTATTATTATTATTATTATTATTATTATTATTATTATTATTGAGTGCGGTTCCCAATATGCGCAGACATTTACACGCAAGTATTTTATTATTATTATTATTATTATTATTATTATTATTATTATTATTATTATTATTATTATTATTATTATTAAGTGCGGTTCCCAATATACGCAGATATTTACACGCAAGTATTTTATTACACATCCGCACACACAAAAACACACACACAATTGTATGTGTGTATGTTTGTTGTATTGTATGTGGATAAGTATACGATTGTGTAATTATGATTAGATAGAGGTTGAAGCCTTACTTCCACAACTGTGTATTGGTATATTCAGGGAATTTTAATTAAGTAGATTTGGTGGGGCTTCTACGGTTGAACTGAATTCAATTTTAGGGGAAAAGGTGAATTAAGAGATTAACTGCAGCAGAGGAGAGAGAGAGAGAGAGAGAGAGAGAGAGAGAGAGAGAGAGAGAGAGAGAGAGAGAGAGAGAGAAGAATCACGGTGTTTGTGCAATGGACGGAACCTCTGAAAGAATGCTTTGTTTGGATTCACAATGGTTTTATTTAATGAAGAAGGACACATTTCAAAAGGTTTCTCACGCGAATATAAAAATTTTGGATTTTAATTCCTACTCATTTGGCTTATTCATTGTTTTTTGACATTTGAATTAAATAGGTTTCATTAATGCACTTAGATGATTTACGAAGACAATCGTTGTTAAGTTTCGGAATGCTGCTGCACAATATTTATTTTCCTTTATGAAAGGAAGCGATCTTCGATACTCCAAGATTTCCTTTGAAACTTCGTACTTCAAATTATCATTCCGAAAATTGGTTGTGTCCATGTGCTTAATTTCCTTTATTTTCTGGATCTTTCTGTTTTGCTGTCAAATCATATCAACTCCATTTTTCACTGTCATAAGTACTGAGTGGATGAAAGGGCCCCAGTGTTTGGCTTGATAGCCTAAATTTCATTCCTCACATTTTATTGATTTCATTGGTTTATTTCGATTATAAATTGTTATTCAAACGATTTTTAGCTCGTTCTTTTTATTGACTTGAAGGTTAAATTTTTGTCCCAGAAATTTCTCTTATTGATTCTGTCACCTGAATGATGAGAAGAAAAATCTGCACATCTCTACAAAGTCTAAATGATAATTTTTTTTATTTATTTATTGCTGTGCATCGTCTCAGTGAGATAATAAAGACTGCAGCTTTCAGATTTTTAGTAACCTATTTGCAAATGCTATTAAAAGCCATTTTACGTTTACATGCTAAACTGTAGTCACAAGTGTGTAATTTTGATTGATGTTTTCATTACTCTTTCACTTTTAGTGCTGTATATGTAATATAAAACCTGTTTCCATCAATTTGCGTCATATCCTCGCGGTATTTTCCACCCATCTGCTTCGCTTTCTGGCTATAATACCTTTTTCATTTGTGGGAGATACTCCATAAAAACACAGTTGTGGGATATACTCCATAAAAACACAGTTGTGGGATATACTCCATAAAAACACAGTTGTGGGTTATACTCCATAAAAACACAGTTGTGGGATATACTCCATAAAAACACAGTTTTGGGATATACTCCATAAAAACACAGTTGTGGGTTATACTCCATAAAAACACAGTTGTGGGATATACTCCATAAAAACACAGTTTTGGGATATACTCCATAAAAACACAGTTGTGGGATATACTCCATAAAAACACAGTTGTGGGATATACTCCAAAAAACACAGTTTTGGGATATACTCCATAAACACACAGTTGTGGGAGATACTCCATAAAAACAGTTGTGGGAGATACTCCATAAAACACAGCTGTGGGAGATACTCCATAAAAACACAGTTTTGGGATATACTCCATAAAAACACAGTTGTGGGATATACTCCATAAAAACACAGTTTTGGGATATACTCCATAAAAACAGTTGTGGGATATACTCCATAAAAACAGTTGTGGGATATACTCCATAAACACACAGTTTTGGGATATACTCCATAAAAACACAGTTTTGAGATATACTCCATAAAAACAGTTGTGGATATACTCCATAAAAACAGTTGTGGGATATACTCACAGTTGTGGGATATACTCCATAAAAACACAGTTGTGCGATATACTCCATAAAAACACAGTTGTGGGATATACTCCATAAAAACAGTTGTGGGAGATACTCCATAAAAAACACAGTTTTGGTCTATGGACTGCGGACCTGAGCCGGGATGAGAAAGGGTTACCTTTAAGCCCTTGGGATTACTTTCTATTTGAGGGGCACGAAGGAAGGGAAGACGCGGGGAAAGGATGCTTTAACCCTTCTGTAGATAAAGTAAATAAGGACTGAAGGCCGTTACTCTCAGCAGCGGCCACCTTTGTGGGAGAAAGAGATTTCTGGTTAAATAACAACAGCTGTGTGGATAACAACTGGAGCCTGTTCATCGATAATGATAACAGAAATGCGTGTAATTGTGCTTGTGTGTGTATTTGTAATTTGTATATATTTCTTTTGTTTGCTTTTCCTATTTGTTAATTAAGAATGTTTGTCTGTCTATATATCTACTTATCTGTCTGTCTGTCTATCTATCTATCTATCTATCAATCAATCAATCATATCTATCTATATATCTATATATGTATATATATATAATATATATATATAATTTCTATAAATATGTATATTTATATATGCATACACTATAATATGTATCTATATAATATATATATATATATATATATATATATATATATATATATATATATATATTTTTTTTTTTTTTTTTTTTTTTTAGTGTTTGTGAGTGGTTATGCGCGCGTGCGCGTGTAAACTCGCTCGCTCCTTCAAATACACCCCAGCCCCTATTTCTTCTGTTTCAGTGAACACATTGGATATTTATTTACGGAGATATGACTCCACTCCCTGCCTTTCTCCTCACTGTTATTAACACTACCTTCCTTCTTCCTCTCCTCAGGAGGAGGAGGCGGCGGAGGGGATTCCAGGAGGAAGGCGGCCCAGATGCAGGAAATGGTTTCCGAAGCTTTGGAACAGCAGCTGGAACCCCTAAATACGGCCCTGCGATTAGTCAGACTCGACACCTTCACCGAGAACGTTCATAGACAGGTAAGAGGGACTTCGGTGCGGACTGCGTCAGATGGCTCCTTCCTCGCCTCAAGAAAACCTTCTCTGCGCCCATAGTTTTTTTTTTTTTTTTTTTTTTTTCTTTAAATATCTATTGCTTTTTTTTCTTATGGAGGTTTGTAATCTTAGAGGAGTCTAATTCTCTCTCGTGTCTTGAGATTATAGTCAATTCTTAGTTCCTTATTTTTCGTTTATTGATTTAACAAAAGGGGTGGGCTTTATGGAACCTGGTTCCTTTTAGCGATCAAAGATTACTTTAAATTCTTGTCTTTTTTATGCTTGCTTTTTGCTTTTATGGTGAGCCAAGAGCCATTTACTGTATATCGTTTTAGTATTGAGCTAAATTATTTTGGAATTTGAATACATATATTATATATATATATATATATATATATATATATATATATATATATATATATATATATATATATATATATATATATATATCTTAATGATGAATAATATTGCCAAGACCAGGAAGAACATTCTTTATTATACGAGCTTTCGAGGTATAAAACCTCATCATCAGGCTGAAAAACCCACCAGGATGAGAATCAATGAAATTACAATAAAATGAATTATCATAATAAATCTTCAGCAAAAATACTAACCAAATATATAAAATGAACAGTAAATACAAACTAGAAGGGTGAGACGCAAAATAACGAAAAAATTAAAAACGAACACAAACATAAAAATTTAAAAATAAGGTGAAATGTAAACAAACTACCACTCACAAAGTAAAATATTTAACGACCCAATTGTGTACCTACTATGAAATTATAAGATAGCTAGTTGAATACCAGACGAGTTGTTGTTCAATTCCGGTTTCATCTTTTTAATAAACAGCGACTCTGAAATCAAAAGGTCCAGTTTGTTTGAACAAGAAGACAGTACCTGAAAATCCAGGTCAGTGAAAGGATGGTCCTGAGCTAAACTGTGTTCCCTAGTGGCAGAAAAGGGTGGTTTGGAAAGAGGAAACCTAGTTGTAATAGACAGACCTCTGTGCTCCGAAATTCCAGCGGGAACTGGATCCCACGTATCGCAGACCACACTGCGAACAAGTGAACAGGTAAACGACACAGGAATTAAGGTCCACAGGCAGAGTAGGCTTCTCCCTCAGAAGTGATTTTACAGTAAAAGGATTATTGAAAACAAACCGGAAACTAATTTGAGGGAGACAATGCTTAAGCATTTCTTGTAACTTTTTTCGGACCAAATAGCTACTATGACCAAGGTGAGGCAATTTAATGTACTCTACATCTTTACTAGCAGTACTGTACAGTACACGGTCTGGGACGAAACTTTCCATTTAAAAATTTTTCAGAACTTTGTAAAATACAAGTACCGAGAGACTGTGTATGTATGTATATATATATATATATATATATATATATATATATATATATATATATATATATATATATATATATATATATATATATATATATATATATATATACAGTATATATGTACTGTATGTATACATACACATACATACATATATATTTGTTTACATATATATGTATGTACTTACATATGCACATTAAATAATATAGTGTATAATAACAATTATCTGTAAGAGAAATGTTTCGGAAGCTGACTTTGCAAAGAAATCTAAAGTCATTGCTAATGTAACAATTAAGCGGCATTATGCCTTCGCTATTATCAGCCTAATCCTTCGGGCTATTTGAGCTTTGTGCTGAAGCTGCCCATTACTTCTTCAAAGAGAAGCACTATGCACCCTAACCTTGTTTTGAACTCTAGTTCTTCCTTGCTGTTAAAGGAGGAGAGAGAGAGAGAGAATGTTTTAGTTTGTTTTGACCGTTCATGTATTTTGTGTTGAACTCTTTGTTCACGTCACACATATATATATGTCTCTTGACTTGAGATTCTGTCAAATCCGGTGATTATCTTTTGATTTTCTACGCCATTTTAGAAAGTATATCTTTTCGACTATAAAGTATTTCTATTATTCTTTCTCTCTCAATTGAATTTGTGCAATAAGATGTAGGAATTAGCACCTGGATTGTTTATAATGCTCTTTGGTTCTTCCTTGGTACACGCACACTCACATGTGTGTGTGTATACATATATATATATATATATATATATATATATATATATATATATATATATATATATATATATATATATATATATATATATATATATTTATATATAAAATATATATATATATATATATATATATATATATATATATAGAGAGAGAGAGAGAGAGAGAGAGAGAGAGAGAGAGAGAGGTGGGGGACATTCTCAACCCTCTTTCAGTGTTATAGCAAATTAGAAATGCCTTCATATACTTGACACTTTCTTTCTCAGTGGGACGCCGGGTCATTGAGTGACTCCCGATAGCATAAACAGAGAGAGAGAGAGAACTTTTTCAAATTTATAATAATAATTTATTTTGATAAAATATATTACTTTACTTTAGCATTGTGTTTCTCTTTTAATTGCCAGCAATTAAATGCCACGTGCCGCAGCGTGGCTACCATAGCATGTGGCGCGCATAGCATCTCATCCGGTGTGAAACGGCATAGGCGAGGCCGTTCACACCGGGTGCGAAGCTATGCCGCCGATGTCTGCGACATAGCGTTCATAGCTTCCAAGATTGCCGGGCGCGCGATTTATGTGGACGTAGCTTGCCTCGCGCATGCACACTTTGGTCCCACAGCAGATGAACGTTCCCGCCTCCCGCTTCTTGGACATTTTGTTTTGAGAAATCAACCCGGTTAGGTTAAACTATTGTTATTATATGAGAATCACGAAATTATTATGAGCAAAATTTAAAAGTAATGAAACAAGGAAATTATTCAATAATTGACTTTTCATCTTGTTTATATGTAAAACGTACTTGATATCTGAATTATGTAAAGTTAATTTAGATGGGGATAAATTTGTGCGTTTGTGCCGGATGAGTGCATATAAGTATAACGCAAATGTGACAAGTGTAATTTAAAAAATACATAAATGTTTGAAGATAACCATTTGGTGTTATAATTGTTTGTGTGGAAACGAACTGACTTTATGGATGTACTGAAACGACTTCAGTAAGATTATACATAGGGAAAGGAACTGTGTGTTCGCAGACATGCATAGCTTTCGGTGTGAACACGCACAGCGAGTATAGCTAGCATGGCTTCGTCGCATAGCGTAGCTCGCTTAGCATCGCATCCGGTATGCCAACGGCCATAAAACGGCCTGACAAAAAGAAAAAGCTGTAGAGCGCTTTCCTTTCGGAGGGAACGAACCCCGAAAACAAATTCTATTTGCAGCAAATGCGAAAACGAGGCGTTCCGTTGTTTTATTTCCTCCCATATAAGTTAAAACCTGATTTTAAACAAGCGTTACATAGGGTTTTCATTACTATTCAGTTAATGGAAGATAGATATGTTGCATGCTAATAAAACGTACGGTTCTTTGATCTGCAGAGCTTTTTCACGAAAAGGGGTTTGATCATTTTTGAGTGATAGGGTGCTTGTTCTTTCTCCTCCTGTTTGCCTTCATGTTTCAATTTCGTTTTAATTTATTTTTTTATTCTTTGCTTGCATTCGTGTGTTTGCTACACAGCAGTTCGTTAGTTGAGACTCAATATGTGCTGAGAGAGAGAGAGAGAGAGAGAGAGAGAGAGAGAGAGAGAGAGAGAGAGAGAGAGAGAGAGAGAGAGTTAGGACTGACTCTCATTTGCAAAGAATTTCCACCATATTTACTACACAGTGAAATACTATTTGGTTAATGTAGAAATCTTATATCTCCGCAGCAACGTGATGTAAATGCTATTGACTTTGTTTTAGAAAAGTAAGAAGAAAATATTATTATTATTATTATTATTATCGACTTCTTTAATACTCATATCATTCACTTTGGTTTCCTTTTGTTCATCATAATATATCATTTCATCGATGTGTTTCACATGGCCAGCTTTTCATCTTTTAATTTCCTTCGTTACATCCTGTTAGTCGAAAATATGATAGTTCATTTTTTTTATTCTCAGAGCAACGTCACATGCGCTCATTCATCGTTGTGACCCATTGTCACTTACAGGAGGAAATGGTTGCAGAATCTCATTTCTTTTTCTGATTTATTTATTTATTTACTGAGCTGACGGTAAATATTTGCAGCCGAGAGCGCTGAGGCTTTTATCTTGCTTCTGATTAGCCGATATTCATGCCTGTGACCAGTCGCTATAAGTTTTAATGATATCGGTTGCGGATATTTACTGTCAGCTACGAAAAAAACAGACACTGTAGTAGGTATTTCTCTATGGTCATGAAACTCGGTACTAATCGAACCCATGCACCGTAACTTTACCGATCGAATTGCTATCGGTGTACTGAACGTGTTACTGTCATCTGAAATGAAAAAAATTGAAATTATTAATCTGCATAACTTCCGAAGGAATATAGAGGCTTTGTTTAAGTACTGAAAGTCAGAGCAAAAACTTGAAGTGTTTCAGAAACTTGCAGAAATATTTTGTCTTTTGGTGGGGCCCAAAAGTCTTCATATTATAAAACCCCCTTTTTCGACCAAAGAAGCAACTGATGACAGTGCGAGCAGAAGACGTCTAGGCCAAACAAAGACACCTTCCAGTTAAAGTAGAAGCCGCCATCTTTCCGCGACAACTTTTTTTTTTTCTCCCCCCTTAATTCTACGTTCCGTAAACGCTTAAGAAAGAGAAAAGTGTGAGGAATACGGATTTCCTTCCGGCTCTGAACTTCTTAAGCCTAACTTTTGGTGAAGCACTAAGTTTTCAAGTTTTTATATTATGTATATATATAAACCGTCTCGCTTTGAAAGGGAGCGCTTTGAATCGAGATGGGAAAGTGGTGCTAAACTTCAGTGAGAGTCCGCGTCGTAATCAGATATTTTGTGCTGCCATCGCTGCCCCGTTTGGAGAACTTTCGCTCTGAGGACTTACGTTTTCAGTCACCATCTTTTTCGACGTAGAAGTGGTTGTGGAAAAGCTCGTATCTTTGTCGTATGTTTACGTTAGTTACATTTACAATGATGCATGTTTATGGTAGTTAAATGTAAAGTGAAACCTAAATGCGTACATGTTAACATTAGTTAAATATACAGTAATATATATTTAATTGTTTAGTTCCTACTGAATATGATTACGTGAGTATGGAAAAACTTGTACAGTTACAGCATCTATATAAGCTTTTGTAAACCTTTGAAGTATTATTACGAAAGCTTTTAATATGTTTCTTTTTCTGTATTTTGAAGAACATTTAAATAATAAAAAAATACCATTACAAACAAGTTAGAGTATGCTTATGTGTACACAAATATATATATATATATATATATATATATATATATATATATATATATATATATATATATAATATATATATAATCTATAATGTGTATTTATATATATATACATTATATATATATATATTATATATTATATTTATATATATATACTTATATATATTTATCTATATGTGTGTATGTATGTATGTGTATATACATGTATATGTACATTTAAATTTATGTAATTATTTTTATTCATATTTACACACACACACACACAGACACACACACACACTTCCACGTATGTATTTTTATACACAGCGCTAACAAAACGAAATAAAATGAAAACACTTCAGCAACACCGCACGCTTATCCCGAAATACATTCCACGTTACCGAAAATCATGGGAACAATGAGAGAGAAACATCGAATGCAAAAACTGGAGAGAGCGGGAGAACAGGGCCTCCGCTTGGCCTTTGTGTTTATGTTCTGCAGCACAAATGAGCTGCACAAACACATCCGTCTCGTTTGTGTTTGCGTTTGTTCCTGGTAAAGACCATTCGCGAAATACGGCGCGCGTCCGAGAAGCAAGGCAGGCAGGCTGGGTGGCTGGCTGGCAGGCGCTCGCAATTAAAGCGATTGCCTCACGCGGGGCCGTTATCGTTCTGTTTGTTAACTTGTGTATCTTCTGCCTCCTCGTCCTCCTCCCCCCCCCCCCCTCCTCCTCCTCCTCCTCCTCCTCCTCCTCCTCCTCCTTGTCGTTTATCGTCATCGTCATCTTCGTCTTTGATGTTACAGTTGGTTCGTCTTCTTCTTCTTCTTCTCTTCTTCTTCTTCTTCTTCTTCTTCTTCTTATTATTATTATTATTATTATTATTATTATTATTATTATTATTATTATTATTATTATTATTATTACTTTAGGTTCATAAAATCCTTTCAATTATTTATGTCTATAATTATCATCATCGCCTCTAACGGCGTTTGAATAATAATAATAATAATAATAATAATCATAATAAAGATTGCTTTGGCTCTCTACTTCGTGCAGTGAAATTAAAATGGACATACACACGAGGTGCCAAAGTGGCACTGTAATTCCGCCGTGGAATACTACGAATACCTTTGTATATTTATACCTAAAATGCTTTCCGACGAGGAAGTAGATAGTTTTTTTTTTTTTTCAGTGGTGAAGTTCATAGGTATTATCGTAAACTATTTACTGTGAACAGATTTACACCATAACACTTCAGAGAATATGCCAACTTAAAAGACTTTTATTCATCTCTTTCGTAATACACAGCTACTTTCATACTTTTGTAAAGGTTCTCCCGAATGAAAGGCGAATTATTTATAATTTGACCTCTTGCCTCTTGTTGCGGATATTTCGAAAGGAAAAGTAATTGCTATTATATAATTACGTCGACGAAGTTAGTTTCAAATGTGTGGTAACTCGGTTGTGATTAAAAATAACTTCACGACTCTTACCTTCTGGCGTCGATTTTCAGTTCCATTGATTATGGTTTTCGAATTATCAAGGGCGGTCGAAAAATACATTGTCAAAGTTTATGGTCCGTTTCTCAGTCATTTATAGCCATGTTCTAGCACGATTACAATGAATTAATATAACGGCTTGGAAAGTCGTGTATTCTACGGGCACACGCGCACGCATATGCAAATCCATGCATGAAAATGCTTGCGAGGTGGGAAAATACGAAAATGTTGGCATGTTGAGAAAATGAGTTAGAGTCGGGTTACAGAACCACGAAGATGGAGCACAGAATGTCAGTATTGAATGCGGAAGAATGAACGCTGCTCGTTTAGGTTTTAGGAGGAAACAGAACGGATGACGGTAGGATAAGAGAAGAGGTGGCTCACAGAATAGGAGAAACAAGGAAGGTAACAGGGTTTGTGCAGAATATTTGGAAGATGTTTGGAATTTCTAAGGAAGCCAGAGCTAGAGTGTATGAACAAATGGTGCACCTAACTCTCTCTAATGGAATTATGGATGCTGAGTGCCTCTCTAACAAAAGTTTGAAGGTGTTGATATGAATAGTATATGCATATTGAATGTGGTGTTTGAAGAATGAAAAGGATGAGAAATATGGTATATCGTAGAAGTGGTGGAAAGGTTACCATAGATGTCAGGATAGATAAATGTTTTGGGATGGTTTGGACTTGTGGGAAGAAGAGAGATCGGTATATTGGGAGTATGGAGAAAGGACAGGGAAACCTAAAAATTGCTGGGTACATGGTTTGGTGAAGGGAGGTATTGAGTATTGGAAGGACAAATTTAACAGCAAGGGAGCATGAGAGGATGTTTCGATGCGCTGCTGATGAGTCTTCTGTGGTTTTGTGTGGAGGCCGCTAATGATGTAGAAGTTTCTGACCGTGGGGTTCATCCATGATTTAACAGTTCAAGTATGAATGAGGCAGCGAGCAATGTATTGCCAACCACAATATAATATATATATGTATATGTGTATATGTATGTATATATATATATATATATATATATATATATATATATATATATGTGTGTGTGTGTGTGTGTGTGTGTGTGTGTATCAGAGATGTATTGGATGTCTGAAAATGGGATTTGCGGATGGGGATGCGAATATCAATTTTTTTTTTTAATTTGCGGATGCAGATGCGGATATCAATCTTTTATATTTGCGGATGCGGATGTGGATATTTGATGACCATACCCTCGCGGATGCGGATATTTTGTAATTCTAAATAATTTAGATATATTTAATTGTTAAGGATGGCTTTCAGCCACATAATTCAAAATTGTGTGTTACCAGGATGCGTACAAACACTAACACCGATACACGAATGTTTTAGTTTTCTTGGCACAGTTATTTCATGCTCATTGCATGATAAAAGGTAACAAAACTCAAAGCCATTCTTCGCATGAGAGAGAGAGAGAGAGAGAGAGAGAGAGAGAGAGAGAGAGAGAGAGAGAGAGAGAGTTTCTGAAAAACGCGGATGTGGATCCGGATGTGGATATCCGAGGCATCTCTAATTTATATATGTCTATATATATATATATATATATATATATATATATATATATATATATATATATATATATATATATATATACTGAAAATTTCTTTGAAAAAGAAATGTGAGCAAAATATCGAATAAAAACTAATTAATATGAGACCATTTCAGAAAACTCGGGTCGTTAGTCAACAAAACATTCATCAAATATTGAAATAATTTAAGTCAGTCGTTCATCAACCCCACAAAAAATGAAAAACCTTTACGAAAGGTTTAAACTTTAAAAAAGGTGCCTGGAATAAATGTATAACGTATCACATTGAGATCTATCTGTATTTTTCCACAACATCATCAAGAGAATATTCACCCACCATATTGTATACCAGTGTCCGTTTCATCTTCCCGCCTACATCACATCCGAACACAACACATATATGTATTTTCCCCCGATGGATAATAGACCTGTGCGCAACAAAAAGGCTTTTCCATATTTCAAAGAAGTATTTCACACCCAACTTTACTGGGAAATATCTATTCCTGGCGTCACTTTCATATCTTCGCCACATTTTTGCCCGTGTCCTTCTCGCGTTAGTCGGAGTTCTCTCTTAATGGAGTCAGTGTCGAGTTTCACTCTATATTTTTATTAATATTTTTTTTATTTACTTTACAGTCACCAAGTCTCTATGTTCATTTCAGCTTCGGTTTGGCTCTCCCTTTTCAAGTTGGTTATTCCCTTACGTGCCAGCTGCATAGAATGTCCAAGATGGGCGAAGGAGGTATATGGCAGTTGATGGCCCTTTAAGTAATTCCGATGCGTTTTCAATCGTTCTTCAATATCGTTGCATATTGAGCAGATAGCAATGGAATGGAGTTCGCATATTGTACGCAGTTATTTATATAGTATGTAGATGCCGTATGTGTTTATGTATGGATGTGCATATATATGTGTGTGTGTGTGTTTGTATATAGAGATAGATATATACATATATATGGACACACATACACACAGAATAAGCCACTTATATCTTTTAATACCCAGTTCAACTTACCTCGGGAATAACTTCCACACAAGGGGAATTATACCCGCCATTCCCTAGTTATTGTTGAGGCATAGTGAACTGGATATCAAACGATATTTTTGGCTTAATATCTGTGAGTACAAAAAGATATCACGGTACATGTGATCATTTCTGTATGTTACATAGAAATTATCATGTACTGTATTTTACATATATATATATATATATATATATATATATATATATATATATATATATATATATATATATATATATATATATATGTGTGTGTGTGTGTGTGTGTGTGTGTGTATTTCTAAGTGTATGTGGCCCACATTGAGAGAGAGAGAGAGAGAGAGAGATTTAGGAAGATATTTACATATATCAAAGAAAGTCGTCTTTACTTTTATGTCAAAGCAAATGATGAAATCATGTTTTCCTGGAAAGGAAAATTGACCGTGGATGTCTTTGGAGATCGAGAATTAACTTTATTATTACAAGGTAACGATGAATAAATGTGAAAATGCAATGTTTGCAAATGCTGTGATTCTTGTTCATGAACTCCCGTAAGGTAGGTCTCTAGTCACGAGTTCCCCATGGAAAAGATCAATATTTCGAGAGCTTCCCACTATATATATATATATATATATATATATATATATATATATATATATATATATATATATATATATATATATATATATATATATATGTATTTATAATTTCTTTTCTGAATTCTTTTGAGTAGCAAACCTTTGTTACTCGTATGTTACTGACATTGTAGGCTCATCGCGAATATTAGTAAGAAAGATTAATGGAGAATTAATATATAATTTATCATTACTGAGTGCGGATTTTTTTTCCATGCGTGACCCATAAGTCCAGTATTCCCTCGTTTTGCATACAAAGTAATCTCATGTAACCGGTTACAAACAAAACTATCAAATAATAATAATTAACTAACGCACCGCTTCCTAGGGCGTTTAATTGTTGGATAATGAATGTTATTAACCAGTTGAAAATAGTTATTTGTTTCTAATTTCATTTTCTAATTACAACAGCACCAAAATGGTTGTCTCAGTGAATATAATAACAGCTTAATGAAAACGGCGTTTCCTTATTAACGTACGAATTATGACTTTATGAAAACAGTTGGTCTGTGTTGGAGAAAATGATGACCTTGATTGAATTTTGTTTCTTGAGAGGTGTTGTCTGGTTCCTTTTAGCAAATCTGCCTTCAGCCATCTTTCCATATGATTCAAGGTTTTTTTTTTTTTTGGGGGGGGAGCCATCCAATATTTATCTTTTAGAGGGAGTTCGTTTTCATTTCTTTGTGGACCGTCTCTCTCTCTCTCTCTCTCTCTCTCTCTCTCTCTCTCTCTCTCTCTCTCTCACACACACACAGATTTCTGTACGTTCTGGAATGGTGATGACTTAGGAGCAATAATATTCTATCAGCTCAAGTATATCGCTATATTAGATTCCCAAAACACTTGAGCAATTTATGATGATATTATGGTGACAAAGTATGACTCTCCATAAAGGAAAATATAATACTAACACGTAACTTATACAGTTCATTAATTGTGTCGTGTTAATTTTGAATAACGTTATCATTTCGCCCCGTGAATTGACATCAGGAATAAATATTTTATTTCAGTTCCGTGGAAATTTGATTAGCAAAAAAAAATAACTTTGACACTATTCGTTTTGTTTAAAAAAAAGAGGTGGAAAGTATGAGTTTCAATTAAAAAAACTATTCAACAATTTCTTCTTAAAAAAAAAAAAACTCTAGTAATTAATGAAAGGCTAATTGCATAAGTAAGTTTTACAAACGCGTCACGAAAATAATATGCTTTCACAAGCTAATAGTTAAAAAAAAAACACTGAATAATAAAATTTCCGACCTGTCGAAGTTCGAGCGAGGAAAGGAAAAACTAAAGTCGGCCAATATTTTACGAAGGCACGACCTTCGTGATGAGGGTTAAAATAAAATTTTTAAAAAATCAAGCGCTTGATTTTGGCTTTCAACATCTTTGTCGCTGTGTGATCGCTGCGTATTTTTTAAGCTCGTTCTGTGATGATTTGCATGTCGTGTTAGAAAAGTGAAATTACATTTCTTGGTGACTGTTATTTTTTTAAATGAGTCTTACACTCGTTCAGCTATCGTTCTTTCATCTTTTTAATTATTTTCCCTTTAACGAAGTCAGTTAATTGCGATGTAATCCTGGTGTTTGTTTTATTCGCTGACCTTTCACCTGCCTTTCGTTGTTTCTTTAGTTAATTATTGTCCTTTATAGAATTAAATTTGTTTCGTAAAATTTCACAATGATATTCATTCAGTTTAATCCTTTTTTTCATTATTCAGTTATTTACCTCAACACTGTCTCAGTCTTTTGTTGTTCGTTATTTAAATATTTCGTTCTTACGCTGAGAGTTTTGTAGAAGTTTTATCCTCTTTCTCATGTAATTAAAGCGATAATGAAAAACCTGAAACACTAATAATAATGGAAGAATAATAACGAAAATGTGCTTTTCACAACTGAAAAATGAATATGATGATGATGATAATAATAATAATAATAATAATAATAATAATAATGATAATAATGCTCTTATTAGTTGACAGATATAAAACAAGTAGAGGGGTGATTATTCAACGTTTTCCCTTGGTTTATTTCAGGTTTTACTGCTTTATTTTTCCCCATAGAAGGATTGCGTCGTTTCCTAAACTATATGTATATATTAAATTAAACAAATAAATAAATAAATAGATTACTGAGTAAACCTCCGAAAAGAATGTCAGATCTCGCTGCTTCCGTAGTTCGTCCGAGCAAAAGGTGGCATAAGAAATAAAAATGTGGGTTTGGAGGCATCTTTTGATACGTCGCCTCCCGGTGTCGCAAGTTTACGAACCTGGAGGAAGAGTCGATCACAGGCGATGCAAACAGAACCACCAGCTGTGTTGACAGAATACAAAGCGCCATTGTGAGGCTCCAGCGAAAGCCATCTCCTTCCTCTGAAGAAGTTTGTTGGGGGCGGGGGGGAGATAAGACTTCTGAATTTGCGTATTCTGTCTCGCAGACGCTGTGGATACAATGTGGGAGAGGACTCTCTTTCTTCCTCCTCCTCCTCCTCCTTGTCCTCGTCCTCGTTCTTTCCTGCCTTCTCCTCCTCCTCCTCGTCCTCCTCCTCCTCCTCCTCGTTCTTTCCTGCTCTTTTCCTCCTCCTCCTCCTCGTCCTCGTTCTTTCCTGCTCTTCTCCTCGTTCTCTCTCTCTCTCTCTCTCTCTCTCTCTCTCTCTCTCTCTCTCTCTCTCTTCGTCTTTATCACTCTCCTTCTCCTCGTCCCGCCTACTCCTTTATCCGATCTATGTGCATTACCTGATCTCCTTTCCGTGAGACCTGTCAAAACCGTTTCATGACGTCACATTTAAACCTTGAAGAGTAAGAGGGTGATTAATGTCAACGGGCTTTCAGAACGAACGGGCGAGCTCTGAACGCGTTCCCCAAAACCAGAGACATATAAGCGCGCAATATAATATAAAATATGCGTCACTGAAATTTGCATAAATTCGCGAAACGCAGGTAGGCCACCACGCTGATTATCATTTAATGAAACTGCAAGCTAATTAGATCTGAGCGTACATTTGCAAAAACTCATTTCTGGAACAGCCCTAATCTAAGCAATTAACGTGGAAGAGTGTAATTAATCATGGCACAAGGAAATTACATGGGATTTGTGAAAGGAAATGGCATGTGTGCTCCCTGTCAACATGTACGCCCGCGTATGAACACGCTCATAAGCACATGAAAACATACACACATGTGTGTGTATATACAGTATATATACCTGCATATATATATACAATCATGAAGCTACAAATGTCGCTTAATATCAAATTCACGCTACCTTGGGAATATCCCCGTTGGGGAATTATCACCGAAGGGGAATTTACAAGTGATAAATGGATTGTACTGCGTGATAATTCCCCATCAGGGATATTCTCAAGGTAGCGTGAATTTGATATTAAGCGACATTTGTAGCTTCATGATTGTATATAAATCACGTTGTGATAAAAAATTTCATATTTATGTATAAATATATATAAAGAGAGAGAGAGAGAGAGAGAGAGTAAACAGGTTAGGTTACCTCAGGTGAAAGGATGGCTCAGAGTAAAGGATTGCTTAGTCATGCTGATTGTTTAGTCATGCAGAAACAAAGATATATATATATATATATATATATATATATATATATATATATATATATATATATATAGAGAGAGAGAGAGAGAGAGAGAGAGAGAGAGAGAGAGAGAGAGAGAGACGGTAAACAGGTTAGGTTACCTCAGGTGACAGGATGGCTCAGAGTATTGCTGCTGAGATTGTTTAGTCATGCAGAAAGAAAGGAGAAAGGTACATTGATGGAAGGAGTGTATAATAGTGCAAGGAGTGGGAAGGAGGATGGGAGGACCTAGATAAATAGCGGTAGACAGACTGAATCAAAGAAATGTTGGGAAGGAAGGACCTAACATCCACAAAGCCCTAATGTACAAGAAATTTATAGGGATGTGAATGGGTGCTGTAAGCATTAGCGGGTAGACGTGCTTATGAATAGCCCTCTGTGTTGGTTTGTAAAGCGGCCGATATTCGTGGATGTTTTATGCACGATCCACGATCAGGGAGTGAAAGTAGGAATGTGGCAAGAACCATTTTTTTTTTTACTGAAGCCACCACCTGTAAAAGGAAGTTCTTAATGTTAGGGGAAAACATAAATCTATAAATAAGGACATGAAAATGTTTCCTAAGTTAATAATTAACAACAAAAACTAATACTAGCACCAGCAGTATTAATAGGCATAATGATAATAATAATAAAAGAACATTGAAATTTTTCTTTAATTCGAGTTAGTTTAAAATGAATTTTCTTCTTTTTTCGCAGCTTGGTACTCTAGAACACATCCAGAGCAAACTGCTGACCGAATATGGCGAACTGAAGGCGGCCATAACTGAAGTGGGCAGGAACACTCTAGATTTGGGTAAGATATCGCACCGGAATCTCTTAAGATTTTTTTTTTAAAGTCCTTGTAATATAAGTATAAATTTGCCTGTGTGTTGATATGATTTTTTTTTATTTCCCTCCCTTTAATTTTTTTATTATCTTTTACTGCTACATAGATATTTTATTTCTCGATAACCATGGGCATTGCGACGCCAGGTAACAGTAAGAAAAGGATATTTGTAGACTCTGAGCTTTCCGTTTGAGTTAATAGTCCCTAAACTTTTTCCAAATGAACGCTTGCAAATTTTGACATAATAATAATAATAATAATAATAATAATAATAATAATAATAATAATAATAATAATAATAATAAAACGGAATGTGTATCCATATATTTTTTCCTACAAACCTTCGAATCGAGTTTGCTCAGATCAAAGTCAGACTTTTAGTATACAGTGAAATGAATCCCTTTCGGTCCACGTAAATCCCCCCTGGGGGGATGCCCTGGCGTAAAACTGCAGGACTTACTAATCCGTCAAGGAGACTTTTTAACCAACCCGGGACTTATTGGATCTGTCGGACGATGTGAAGGGAGAAACTCAAGTCCCTGTTTCCATTGTAGCAGGTCACCGAAGTGCCTCGCTTTCTTTTTCTTTTTTTCTTTTACACGTCAAGTTCGGCTCAGAGTTAATTCGTGTAGATATTAATTTAATGTTTTGTTTGTTGTTGGCGTTTGCAATGCGAAGTGGTAATTGCATACGTAAGTGCCGTCGTCTCTTGCAATCCAATCTCAGATTTCATTCGGACTTTCATAAACCACTTATACGTTGCCTTCATATAGGAGAGGTGGGGGGTGTCAGTTTGTAGAGGTGGGGGTGTCAGTTTGTAAATATGGGGCGTTTCAGTTACGGCTGTATGTGGAGCTCTCTCTCTCTCTCTCTCTCTCTCTCTCTCTCTCTCTCTCTCTCTCTCTCTCTCTCTCTCTCTCTCTCCATATATCTGTATCAACATCCAAGGCAAAATTATGTAAGTGAACGGTTTTCATCAAGTTTTCCTTAGGATTTCAACCATAACCAGGTGATAAATCCCATTTAGGTCCGTTTATGCTGAGCTTCACATTATGGTTTTATTCGATGATAATCGTAGTCAGTGACCAATCTCATTTATTAATTGTTCTGGGCAACTTGATGTGTTAATGATTCTTAAGTACCAAATCAACCGGTATTTAATGTCAGAGGAGTCTATCTGATGACAACCTTTGTTTTTCTGTACAGTAAGTAAGTGCCTTTCAGCCAAAAGTCCAAAAGTATGGTTGTTTTTCTGTACAATAAGTGCCTTTCAGCCAAAAGTCCAAAAGTACTAGACATTAAAAAAAATAAATAAAGCCTAGTGTAGAATAACTCGCCATGACCCCATCAACAGAGTTGTGAGGCGAACGACAACGATTCCTTTTCAAGTATAACAATGGCCCTTTCGCTAACGACTCTCTTCTCACCCTTGTCTTCCCCGACAGCCAAACAAGTGGCCACGCTCGACGCTCGGATTGTCTCCCTCGACCAGTCCATCAACCAACAGCGACAGCAACAGCAACAACAACAGACGCAGCAGCAACAGAGGGACTTCTCCCCTCCGGAAAGGATTGCTCCGGATTACCTGCAGTAAGTAAAACTGAGAGGAGGAGGAGGAGGAGCTTATTGCAATCTCCCACTTCTTTTACTTATTTGAGCCCGGTTGTGTCTCCCACGTCTTTTACTTATTTGAGCCCGATTGTGTCTCCCACGTCTTTTACTTATATGAGCCTGATTGTCACCCACGTCTTTTACTTATTTGAGCCTGATTGCGTCTCCCACGTCTTTTACTTAATTGAGCCCGATTGTGTCTCCCACGTCTTTTACTTAACTGAGCCCGATTGTGTCTCCCACGTCTTTTACTTATTTGAGCCCGATTGTGTCTCCCACTTCTTTTACTTATTGAGCCTGATTGTGTCTCTCACGCCTTTTACTTAATTGAGCCCGATTGTGTCTACCACGTCTTTTACTTAATTGAGCCCGATTGTGTCTCCCACGTATTTTACTCATATGAGCCTGGTTGTGTTAAGTTGTTCGACTTAAATGTGTTTGGTAGAATATAAATTGGTTAGGTAAGATGGTGATAGTGATATTCTCTTTATGACCCATTGATGAGCGTAAACAGATATAGCTTTTTTTTAGCAGTACTATACATTGCACCTCCAATTAAGTATTTAATGGAAGCAGATGTTAGGGGAAAGCTGTATTTTTGTTTTTAGATGTACTGACCAATTTTAAGGAAGGAGGCATTTCAGTGTGATTGTTTAGGGAACCTACGAACATGAATTCGCGCAGCCACTGTCATTTTAATGGTCATCCTTCAAGCAAGTTGAAGTTTATTTTTTTATTTGCGTTTATAAGAGCACTTTTCGGTAAGTTGTCTTGATTTCACAATAGCTGAGGTTGGGGATAATTAGGAAGTTTCGCGACATTGCGTTAATGTTAAATTGTCAACATAATTTTGTACACAAAGCCATGCAAAGTCCGACAAAAATTTTATTTTTTGCAGTTATATAGAAAGTTAATTTTAATTTGAATAACCTTTTTGTTCTACGCTTCTTCAGGCAGTTTGTAATTGTAACTGGAATATTAAAATCTTTCAGTGATGTAGCATTTTAGAAAATATGATTTAAGACTGTGCTGATGAAATATGAATGTACTTATGAAATTCCCTGCAATTGTTTGAATAAAGAATATATCTGACAGTGTGACAAGAAACTTGCAACGGATTAAAGCAACGCAAATATAGAAACAAAATATGAAATGTTAGAATCAAGTAATAAAAAGAAAAATATTAGAGAACTTAACATCGGTCCAGGGATGTCAGGTATATCTACATAGGTAGGATGAAATATTAATTAATTATTACCTTATATATATATATATATATATATATATATATATATATATATATATATATATATATATATATATATAAAATCATCACACACAATATATACATTTCTGATATGTGTGTGTGTTTCCACCTGATATATATATATATATATATATATATATATGTGTGTAGTATATTATGTTGTGTGTTTGTATGTTGTAGTAACAGTGAATGTGCCCGCATTGTTCGTATACATTCATGGACATATTTATACATGGTAAATAAATACATATTGCAATAGCTTAAGGTTATGTATTTTTTTAATAGTATGCGCTTCCGCGCATACGGAATGCCTATCGATATAATAATTAAATAATCCTTTCTGTGCCATAATTTAATTATAGAGTTTCACCAGTGCAGTGATAATGATAATGAGATTCAGCAATATCTATTATGTAAACTCTCTCTCTCTCTCTCTCTCTCTCTCTCTCTCTCTCTGTGTGTGTGTTTGTGTGTGTGTGTGTGTGTGTGTACACTACTTTATATCGTAATCAAGTTATGGAGCTTCATCAGTGAATTGATAATTATTTTGTAATGAGATTTGGTAGTACTTGTTAGATAAAATTCTCTCTCTCTCTCTCTCTCTCTCTCTCTCTCTCATTATTGTGTGTGGGCTATTTGCTATGATAGTTTAAAGCTTTAACATTAACCTCATAATTATTGCATAGTGAGAATCTACTTGACTTTATTAAATTTCTCTCTCTCTCTCTCTCTCTCTCTCTCTCTCTCTCTCTCTCTCTCTCTCTCTCTCTCTCTCTCTCTCTCTCTCTCTCATTTATGTGCGTGTGCTATTTTATATGATAATTCAAAGCTTTAACATTGACGTCATGATTATTGCCTGATGAAAATCTACTTAACATTATTAATACTCTCTCTCTCTCTCTCTCTCTCTCTCTCTCTCTCTCTCTCTCTCTCTCTCTCTCTCTCTCTATATATATATATATATATATATATATATATATATATATATATATATATATATATATATATATATATATAAAATAGCTCATGAAAACGCTCTCAGATCAAGCGGATGTGTTTCTGAACAGAAAACTAATGTTAAAGTATCTTTTTTTTGTTTATTTTGTCTTCCATGTACATTTGTATGAGATGATTATTTACGGGAAGTAACGAGATTAAATTTGGGATGTTTCCTGGTCACGTTTCGAATTAGCTTATTCGAGTAATGTGCAGCTTTGGATTTTTTAAAAGACGCCTTTGGTCGTCCTTGTAGGATACCGGATCACCTCATTTTAATAAAAAGGAGGAAATATCAATGAACATTATTCGTGTAATGATGTGCATTTGGGATTATTCTGTGGAAATGATGAACAATGAGTCATTGTTTATTATGACACATTATGATGATGGTTAGATGACATTTGAAGAGCACAGCGCTAGGTTGGTGTCATAATTTTTTGCTTTTGTTCATCTGCTGTGAAATCTCACGCACGAGTTCGATTTTCATTTCACTCGTTCGTTTCAACTTTATCGTTTAAAATAGTTTTACTTTGATTATCAGACTGCTTGTTTAACATTTATCAAAGGGACCTTCAACAATTACCGATCTTTTCAATTACGGTGTGTACAGTCTGCCTCGCATATATTATTTACTTTATGAGTCATATTATTTACTTTATGACTCATATTTTCTTTCAGCAGAAAGGTTTGCCTGCTTAATAAGGACTTTGTTTGGTTGTTTTAAATAAAAATAAAATTAGTAACAGTTCAACCTATAAACAGTCGTGTCTTTTCATTCTGATACTTCCATAATATACATACATACACACTCACATTTTATATATATATATATATATATATATATATATATATATATATATATATATATATATATATATATATATATATATATATATATATATATATATATATATATATATATATATATATATATATAATGTCTTATTTACTGTGTATATTTCACTTTCACTTAATCCTCTGTCATACACTTCTTTGTTTTCCCATCTGAAGGACCTAGAGCATGGTAGGGTTACCCGTAGGGTTAATGACTGCGTATTTGCGTATTCATTTATTGAAGATCTTTTGCTACACTGAATATATTGGCTGATAAGTAGGGAGAAAGACCACAGTATATTTCTCCCATGGGAGATGATGGTCTATATAACGTATTTAGGTCATGAAAGTCTTAGATTTCAGATTTGTCCTAGTTTTCATCGTTTATTGTTTGTATATCTTACTTCCTCTTCCAGTGTTGCATATTCTTCCCTTACGTTTTAGATACCACTTTTGTATGTTTCACTTTATTCCAGTATACTTGGTTTTTATAGCGTCGGTCTTATCGTATGTGGTTTCTAAAGATTTCTCTCTCTCTCTCTCTCTCTCTCTCTCTCTCTCTCTCTCTCTCTCTCTCTCTCTCTCTCTCTCCGCCTTAACCATTACCTTACGTTCTACAATAAGTTGTTTGATTCCGTGTTTCTCGATTATGCTTTCATGTTTTGATTTTTGTTACGTCATCACTTCCTTTTTTCAAAGTTACTTCCTCCTACTTTCCTCACTTTTCTATTTTCAAAATCTACCATTCCCATCTGCTTTTATTTCTTCAATTTGATTCCAATATAGACAATTCAAATCTCTTTCACTCTGACATTTATTTTTTTGCATTTTTTCCTACCCTCTTTTCGCCTTCATTTTGCATATTGAGTTTCTGCCTGTATTCCTTCTATTTTGTGTATTTTCCGTTTTCTGTTTATCTTTCAGCGTTATCGCTTTGCTATTGTACGCGTTATCACTTTGCTATTGTACGCCTCTTTCTGTTCTGATTTAATTTTCTTTGTTTTCCTTTCAATTTCATCGCTTGAGCAGTATTCTGAAGAATGGATGAGCGTCAACGAAGTCAATTTCAGTCAGTCCATTCCTTTATCCCCTAATCATTTAGTGTATTGTAAGTTACATGTTTACGAAAACATGACAAAATCAGACCTGTAAAACGAATGGGTACGAATGTGATTGCTTGAACCCATCTTGGCTAAGAGGGGGCGACAGGATGGAGGAGAATGAAACGATATAAATGCCGGCCCCAGGATTTCTTAATGTCTTTTTAAAATAACGTTACGTTTATCCTCACGGAAAATTGCTGTAAACTCCACGTTTCTGGGATTTGTCACGCTTTCGTAATACCACATTAAAATTAAAACGCAGTATGTATCTAAATTCATCTTTTTTTTTTTCTTGGTGTAACATCGATTAGCCTCCCTCACCATTACCCCATATCGATCCTCTCGTATATTACCTCCATTTTTGGCAGTAGGGGTTCACTAGTTCATATTTCATAGTTTTGGTAATTGTTAATCAGGACATTTATTTAACATAAATGTAAAATATTTGTTATTCGTTCTAATGTTTATGCGTAGTTAGATATATTTTTATAAGCGGGGGTTTTCTTATAACCTAATTAATTATATATTCTGTATACGGACCACAAACAGAGTATTTGTTTATGCCAACAAAATATTGTGTCCATGAACTACCTAGGACACTCATACACACACACACACACACATAAATTGATGTACAAAGAACAGGGAGACATTGCAACACGTTAATGTTGGTTGTTAGGATTTCTCAAACATTTGTGCAATATCCCTCAAGGTTTATGACACACGTTCGTTTATGGAATTGTATGCAACTCTGTCGCGTTGCTATTATTATCAAGCAATATTCATATATAAGCTGGGGTTTATTCAGTAAAATTGTATATATATATATATATATATATATATATATATATATATATATATATATATATATATATTTATATATATATATATTTATATATATATTTATATATATATGTATATATGCACATACATGTGTGTGCATAAGCATTTATGTATACATGTGTGTATAAGTATATTCTAAAAGTAACTTTCTTACCATAAACCTTTGATCTTTGCACAAGACAAAAGACAAGTGTATAATGTGTATTCAATAACAAAAGACTTTTGAGAGAGAGAGAGAGAGAGAGGATAAGATTGAAACATTTCACTGATGTGATATCAAAACTTCCTGCGTGGAATACAGTTGAATATTCCGTCGAAAAAAGATCGCGTCGTGAGTGCTAAGTATCTTCCAGATATGCATTAAAGGCGATAAGGCGTCTCGTTCGCTCCAGAAATAAACAAGGGTGCAACTGTCAGATGTAGGAATCAGTTGCATAAATATGCTGACAGTGAAAATTTAATAAATGATATTGCATTCGAGTTAATTGCACTGTCAGTTTTCAAATTATTATATTCAGAGTTTATGCCATTTTGTTTAAAACGGCTCCCTCGCAGTGTGAAATTATTATTAACCTCCAGGCATGATACGACCTTAGTATTTAAGGACATATCTTGGCTGAAGGTTAATTATGAACCTGACATTTAAACGGGGGCGGGTGGAGGGGGGGGAAGCCTCAACTCTTTCGTTAGATTATATACTGTCAGGTCAGGTGTATGCAGCATATGCAACAAATCTGGTATGTGTGTTATCATTAATATCATACATGAACGCATTTTTACTTTTCTGTAAAAGAAAACTATTGTGCCGGCTTTGTCTGTCCGTCCGCACTTTTTGCTGCCCGCCCTCAAATCTTAAAAACTTCTGAGGCTAGAGGGCTGCAAATTGGGATGTTGATCGTTCACCCTCCAATCATCAAACATACCAAATTATAGCCCTCTAGTCTCAGTAGTTTTTATTTTATTTAAGGTTAAAGTTAGCCTTAATCGTGCTTCTGGCAACGATATAGGATAGGACACCACCGGCCCGTGGTTAAAGTTTTATGGACTGGGGCTCATACAGCATTATACCGAGACCACCGAAAGATAGATCTATTTTCGGTGGCCTTGATTATACGCTGTAGCAGTTGTACAGAAAACTCGATTGCGCCGAAGAAACTTCCGCCCATTTTTTACTTGTTACTACTTAGTTTTAAGTATCGAGATTTAGGATTTTTTGTTTTTAACATTTATTTTCGTTATTAGCATTTCATAAGTTTATCGTGACTAACCATCAATGCATTGAACTGAACATATGAGATTTGTCTCATATATATATATATATATATATATATATATATATATATATATATATATATATATATATATATATATATATATATATATATATATATATATATATATATATATATATATATATATGTATATGTATATGTGTATGTATATATATATATATATATATATATATATATATATATATATATATATATATATATATATATATATATATATATATAAATGGGACAATATTATTTATAGGGGTACAAAACCAAATCAATACGGAATAATGTAATATACAGACACGTGTGTAAGCATTATCGGTATTGATTTGATTGTTTACTCATAAATTATATTACGTCTCACTATTCCTTAAGGGGCGTATCTGATCCCTGCTAATGCATCGTGCCCTCATCTTCAACATAATAGATTCCCTGTACCCCCGGGGCCCCGGACCCCCTTGCAGCGCCTCCTCCGGGTTCCCGATGTTGTAAACAAAAGGGCGCCTCGACATTTTGTCGTTAGTGAACTGTCAGGAGGTCATTGATGAATATCCCACTAATTATAGTAACTCATTAAAGACTAATCCTCTTAATGCCTCTTCCCAAACAATGAAGGGCAAAAAAAAGTCCCTAGGTGCTGGAAAAAGTCAACATAATAGGTGTATGCTCACTGTTATTTTGAGACTGGGCTGTTCAGAGACGATTATAATACTTTTTTTTTTCTTTTAAGCATTTGTTGAAGGTTAATACTCGGT
The DNA here is from genome assembly GCF_040412425.1 of Macrobrachium rosenbergii. Lineage (NCBI taxonomy): Eukaryota > Metazoa > Arthropoda > Malacostraca > Decapoda > Palaemonidae > Macrobrachium > Macrobrachium rosenbergii. The sequence continues at coordinate 30,841,654 of NC_089768.1, forward strand.
TTATTGCTTTTTCCCCTGTCCTGTCTTGTTGGTAGATGTTGCTGTGCTCTAGAGCGCGATATTTATTGCGTGAATGTTCATTGCTCGGTACCTCGCGCAATTTCAGCTAAATTTTCTCAATTGCTGCTGGGAGGAGTGAAACAAGACTCCGGTAATTGGAGAGTTGTTGGAGATGCACCGACAAATTAAACCGCCTTTATGATGCACAGCACGTGTCCTGGAATAGGTATTGTTACATTATTAATAAATTGGACAGGAAAGATAATTTCCGTGAGCAGCTGTGGCAAGAGATGACTAATCAGTAGTGTAAGAGGACGAGAATACGCATAAGAGTTTGGATTTGAAATAAATGTGGATTGGCTAAGTTTTGAGTACGGGGTTAAAATTGAAAATACGAAAGCACATTGGATGGTGGGTAAACATACACCGCCATCATTGCAATATCCTATACAGGAAGAGGCTTAATACACTCGTAAGATAAATCGAATACCGTTGCGAATATCGTAAAAGGACGGTCAAAATAACCTCAGTGTAAGATGATATATTGTGGGATGATCTTAAGAGAGGACATGAAATCACTTCGAAGTTACATCTTACTCAGAGGGTGTGTTTCATTTATTAATTTTAATCGAGCAAATCATTACTAGATTTACAAGGGAACATGACACATGCGCTACGATTATAATGAATAAACATGTCGAGCAGGTTATACATTCACTCTTGGGGAATTTAAAATGATAATTTCCTTTAGATCAAAACACTGATACCCAAATCCAGTTATAGGAAAGACAACGCCCTCGACCATTGGAAAGTCCGGGTTTTATCTTCATGAGCGACTAATTGGAAAGTTAGACTTTTTATGGACAGCAGCGAGGTCCCGACGGGAAAATGATTAGCTCAATAAGTTGACATTATATTCATCTTCTAAAACATGAAGGAAAAACTTCTTAAAAACTTCGTATGGATGAAATGGGTCCTGCGAGTGGCGGTGTAGTTAATGGTAGAGTAGTCTTCTTGTATTGCAATAAATCCAAGTTATAAAGGTTACATTTTCATTCCTCTTGTAGTATTTTTCAATGAAAAATCCCTTTAAAACTGATCAAAGGTCCCCTGCAAGAGCAAATAAAAGGCTGCTTGAGCCGTTACTCCATTGAAGCTTCTGTGACAGATATCGAGACAGGCTTTCGTGTCATCTTTGTACAGATGTGACTGAATTATTTGCCGACTCACTTTCAGTTGACGTGAAAGACAAACCAGGAGGTTGCATGGACAGGTTTCAGGCTGATATCTATCTTGAAGTGACAGATTACAGGGAGACCAGACACAGATACGAGAGAAAATTGTACGTTCTCTGTCACAGACATAGTCATTACAAACAGCAAGTCATTCGATTTGGGATGAGATTTGGCCATGGCAAATGAAATATATATATATATATATATATATATATATATATATATATATATATATATATATATATATATATATATATATATATATATATATATATATATATATTTTGGGGGTGATGTTTGGATGGGGGTGGGGTTAAGATTGTTCATCGTATAGTGGTAACTTTATAAAGGGACAATTTAGTCCGTAATATACTTTATTTCATTTTTAAATAAAGTAAGGATAAATTGCAAGAAAATGATCAGTCGTTTCTTCTTAGAAAAGAACTGCACTTCAAACTTAGAGAATGTTTCATCACTGCTCAACAAAATATGGTTGAATTTTCAATAAAGTCAAGCCTTCGTCTGGGCCGACGATATTTCTTCTCGAGATTATTGCTAAGTATGTTATGAAAAGAATAATTGTTTTAAGAGCCTTTAAAAGCAATAGAACTGCTGCTTCTTCTTCGAGAGCGTATTTGGGCATTTGTTCGTACAGAAAATTAGTGCTTTAAAGATTTTATTTCTTAGTTTTATTTTCATTGGTGAATTTTTCTCTTGATGTTATTTTTGGAATCACTGTATTCCCGTCTCTTTGTTTCTCAGATTCTTGAACGTAACGTAAAATAATCCTGTTTTATTTTTTTTTGGGGGGGGGATGAGCCTTTTCGGTTTCATTTTTGTGTGTGATTTTGGAACTTTTCTCTGCATTGCAAAGTGCAGTCTTATGTCATCATGGAAGACAACAGTTATTGTAGTTATTCCAATAATTCAAATTATGGAATAGTCTGATCCCTGATGATTTCAAGAATAAGGAAAAATATAATTTATTTAAATGACAAAAATCAGTCCCTACCCAGAATACACGATAACATGACTCTTGAGCTCAGAAAAGGCTTTGTGGGATAGGCCCCGACTCATTTTGGGTTCTGTTGCCAAACTTTATATTGTAAGTATGACCCTTCGGAAGTTGAATATTGTTCTCGGTAACCAGCTGAATTAGGTTATGATATATTTTCACTGTCACACCACCTTATTGTCCCTGTGAGCTAGAAATCGGGGGTGGAGTGTGTGCGCGCTCGTATGTCTACTTCCTGAGTCGTCAGTAGCCATTTGCCTTGCTCGCCCAGGACTCGCGTGGGTGGAGAGGGAGCTGGGGCAATAATCATGTGCGTGTGCTTTTCAGGTCTTCAGGACATTGTGTGAGAAGGCAGTGGTCTGTTCATTGTCTGTCCTATTCACCAGCTACCTCTCAACCTTTAAATGAAAGCATTATCAATATGCGATAACCGGAAGGGGAAATGTGAAATGAAATGAATCCGTGGGAGTTTAGAATATTTTTCATGTCCTCGGTCATCTCCAGGAACTCTGGCACCGGGAAAAATATTTTCAGTCTAGGTGAAACATGATTCGATTGCATATAAGATTTAAAACCCTACACATGGCTTACCTCGCAACGGACATTCAGAGCCTCAGTGGCTTTAGTGCATTAGCCATCAAAACAAACAACCAAAACGCAGATCCTTTTAGCCTTTGCATATTGATTCCAAAGGATAAAGGGCGTGCAGGATCGAGACCCACCCCCCACCTCTCTCTCTCCATAAGGATTAAAAAGGAAAGGTACCTCTCTCGCTCTCCATAAGGATTAAAAAGGAAAGGTACCTCTCTCGCTCTCCATAAGGATTAAAAAGGAGAGGTAGGTAGAACTGGTGCCATCATTCCTGCAAAAATATCCTTAGCAATACCCCCCACCCCCCCAGGGTACCTCCTCCTATACCCCAAGGTAGGCTCCTGGGACCCCATCTCTTAATTCATTGGCCGAGGGAAGATGCCAAGAAGTCGTCGCTGTAAGTGAACGCCATCCACCGTAATTCTCTCTGGCATATTTATTGCTTCTCAGCATCCATGCTTTATTCATCTCGCTTTGATCAACGACGTCCAAGTGTTCGTGACACATGACCTTTCCCCCGTGTGACCTTTAGTTCATGTATGCGTGTGTGCGTGCGCGCGCGCGCGTGCGTATGTGCCTGCGCGTGCAACCTTTGGAGCTTCTCTTGCGTTATCAAATCGAGCCGCTTTGATCATTAATTTATTTTTCTCTCTCTCTCTCTCTCTCTCTCTCTCTCTCTCTCTCTCTCTCTCTCTCTCTCTCTCTCTCTCTCTCTCTCTCTTTATTTTTTAACTTCCCGTTTCTCATTCCCGTGATTCCCAGATCTTGATGTTTGGTAAGATTTTTCTCATTTCTTGGTCGACACTTGTGTTAATTGACTTATTACTTGGACCTTCTGGTTAAGTGAACGCGTTCAATTGCATTCTGAAATGGCGAAAGGATTGCAAGGGTCGAAAAGGTGTTTATGAAGTGTAGTTCCTCCCTCTCTCCCGTGGGAACTCCGTTAATTAACTTCGGGGAAAGGGAAACGTAAAGGAAGAACTGAAAGAAAATGGAAAATAATGGACTTTTCTCAACCTTGCCAAAAATGATTGCTTTCTCTGTAGTTCGTTTGTGTGTGTGTCTGTTCACAACCAATCTGATTGGCTTATGCTTGAATCATCAAACGGAAATTCAGATTTTTCCGTTTCACTGATAGTTTTCCACATTCCTGTAGTGTTTTCCCGCTGGATTTGATTTGATTGGACGTTGCTTTCCGTATTGCCTGTAATATCACTTCAAGAAGACAGAGAGAGAGAGAGAGAGAGAGAGAGAGAGAGAGAATCTACTTTTCACCATTGTTTCTGTTGTGCATTAACATGTTTTTTTTTTTTCCATTCCCCCAGAAGAGCCGAACGCCTCGAGAGCGACGATTACTCCCAGGTGACCAGCCCAACCGACCTCAGTGACGTCACAGATGCCCTCAAGGAGGCAGTCACCTCCATCAGCAACAGATTGCAGGTAATATATGAAATAAAAAAAAAGATAGAGAGCAAGAAAATAGCCTGATAATGGCTATATCGAGAGTATTAGATTATTGAGGGAATTTTTCGAGGTCGTGTGGGTTAATGGTAAAGTTAGTCGTCTACCGTGTAACTGGAAAGTTACAAAGATTTTTATGTGTTCTGTTCATGTCATCGCTATGTTTACTTCTGTCTAATTCTGGTAGGTTTTTGCAAAATAAAAAAAAATCAATAAATACGGTAATGGAGTGTTCTGAGGAGCTATAACACCTTAGAATACTCCATTGGCAAAAATCATACCTTGTAACAGTATATTAGTCTGTTGCAAGGTACGGTTTATGGACGAAATCAATACGGCGATTTTGGTACTTGGCGCGACGTGTTTAGCGGAAGTGTGAAATTGACTAGCTGTTACTAATTAGGCTTTTAATGATGCTAACATGACTCTTGACAAAAACACGTATCAGAATTGCCGTTAGCTCTGCCAGTTTTTTTTATCTTTCAACTTGAATTTTATGGACGACTCGGACGTTTTCTTGCCAAATTTTCTAGCAGCCTGCTAATTCCTTTTGTCTTGCACCATAACAAAGGCCGTTCTCTCAGTAAGTTCGAAAAATGAATAATCAGTGCTTTCAATTAGGTCTAACATCTTTGCCCTATAATCATCCATTATAGTGTGTACACTTTCGTTTAAAAGGAATTGCTTAAAACCAAACTATAGTTATCAGAGTTACCTTTTTTTTTTCAAATAAAAAAATCTACACCTGGAACATAACGCACCTCTCATTGTTCAGGCGAGTTAATTAAAGACACATCCTAGGCTTCACTCAGTGTAATCACAGCATTCAAGAACAATGGCTGGGAGGGGAATTAGCAATGTGTCCTTTGCTGGGTCTAGTTAAACTCCCTTGACAATGCAAACACCTGCTGAGCTGGGAATGACATTGTAGGATGTGGAAATGACATTTGTAGGATGCAGTCTCGTCTCTTTCATTACCCGGGCATTGTTTGTGTGAAATGTAATCCGATGTAAGTGGGTTTGACTTTAGTAATATTGTTTGCCCCAGTTTGTCCTTTCAAGGGTAAAATGAAGAGTTTTGGAGAAAATCAGAGCAAGAGTATTCTTTATCATTTTCATTAGAAATTAGAAATTATCATGATAAATCATTTTGTGACCTTGCTGGTCTTAAATCCCACCCCCAACACACACACACACACACACAGAACTCATTCTTACCGTCGAAATTCCACTTAACCAACCCGTTTGTGACTGAAGAGTTGAGCACTGATATTAGTATCCGTTAAAGCTCTCTGTTTACTGAATTGGTAGATTTGGTCAATGTTAACCATCGCTATATTGCCATTAGTGTATTAGGCATAGAGCTATATAACGTTTCAGAATTTTTATAGTATGTTTTAAAGGTTCACTAGTGATATACAGACTATATATATTATATATATATAATTTTTTATATACATGTATATATGTACATATGTATAAGTATGTACATATATATATACACATACATATATATATGCATATAAATATATAATGTATGTATACATATATATGTGTATACATGCACACACTGGGTGCGGAGAATAAGAACTATTTACACAAGAGTTAGCTGCGACAAAATTAAAGCTGTAAGGCGGACAAAATGAGCAGAAATGCCTACTAGAGTCACGTTTATATGTTTGCGTGCACGAGCGCAAGCGAGCGAGTGCGTATTTACCCGCTTGCATCCCAGAGGAAGCCCCTGTATGTCATCTCCCCGTGATGCACGTTGCTGTGCATGAATTGAGCCCGGAGGCATTATGCAGTGCATAATTCTGGTACGAATAAACGAAGCTGAAGATGGCGTGTGTGTGTGTGTGTGTGTGTGTGTGTGTGTGCGCGCGCGCGCCCATCCCCTCAGGCTCAAGGAGAGTTGAAATAGTTCAATTTCGTATTGTTGACATTTTTCAAGATACAAAGCAGTGTTCAACCCACAATAGCCGAATGTTTTCTCAGAGTGTTTGCTCTTAGAAATTACATAAAGAGCTGGCTACTTGTAGCTAACAGGCTCAAATAGACTTCTGTAAACACGCGTAGATGAGCGTGCATGCAAGCACTTGACCATGGAAGTTTCAGAGATGATTTTTCTTGTACTTAATTTCTCTCACATTTAAGCACATGTGGACTCCCTTGCGTATACTTGCATACGTTTATGTGTATGTTTGGGGAGCCACGTTTATGTTAGATATAAGTTTGAATGCTTGGTAACTCGCAAGTCCTGAATTTCTTAGAAAAGTCACTAATATTTGAACGAAAACGAAAGCATTACACACACACGTACACGCACACGTACACACGCATAAATACATATGCATGTATTTATTATTATATTATATATATATATATATATATATATATATATATATATATATATATATATATATATATATATATATATATGTGTATGTGTGTGCAATGCTTTGTTGTTTCCTCGAATATAAGTGACTTTTCTAAGAAATTCAGGACTTACGAATTACCAAGCATTTTGCACACGCACACATATGTGTATATGTATATGTATATGTATATATATATATATATATAAATATATATATATATATATATATATATATATATATATATATAATGAGAGAGAGAGAGAGAGAAAACCTGTATTTTTTATAGGCTCAAGGCATCCTTGCTATTTCTTGCAAAACATCCTAGACCCTTTAGTAAAACATTCTTGAATATATTGTTATGATTATTAACTATATAAGAATATTATCATTAGTTCCGACCTCAGTGTCAATCATTTTCATGATAAACTGATGCCGTTTTTAACAAAGTTTGTCCCAAATTGCCCCATTATTGTTACGGCCTTCTTCTTATAAGAGAAGCAAAAAAAAATGTATTATTATTTTTCCTTCTCAGTGCAATTTTGCAAAACGGAACTCGATCTGTGATATCGTTTTCTTCTAAGCAAGGTAAATTCAAACGTTGACACGGAATATTTTTGAAAGGTTAAAGTATGAACCACAGCCAGTCGAGAGACCTCATTTAAATGCATTATGTTAATATTCAGATCATTTGCGAACTCACTGCTATACTTTTAAGATGGCGTTATATTTAAGCAAAAATTCATTCTAGTAAAGGTTGTTGGAGTAATGAAATTTCTTTTGGCGATTTTCTGATAATGTTACGTCATTCACTTCCGAATAAAAAGCAGTTTTTCCAGTATCTTGTGTTTTCAAGTCAGGATTGTGCATTGATGCAGTTTGTGGAAAAAGGTCATTTGTCACTCCAGGATAAAACTAGTCCTGATGAATTGCGCTCAGTATGCCCCACCTGATAATAATTATTAAGATAAGAAAACAAGGTTAATGTCGTTTTTTTTTATATCCCAGACTTGAAAATAAGCAGTTGTTTAGTATCGAACAGGGAGTCCTGCATATGACCTCTGACAACGGGCTAATTTTGAAAGTCATGATAAAACCACAAGCTCACATTCCTCTTGTTGGTGATTGCTGGTGACGTCACGTAAGATCAGATATTTGGCAATGACGTTCAGATTGAAAAATATTCTTAATTTGGACAACGTTCAGATTGAAAATATTCTTATTTTGACGACAACGGCCACTATAAAAATGTGATAGGCCATGATGGTTTTTAAGAGTTGTAACAACCCTGGTTAAAATAAAGGAAATGTTCACCCTGCATTTTTGGAACGTGGAAACTGGCAAGCTCATGAAGATTGACGTTCACTGCCGGTAAATCAAGCAGAGGTTCGTAATAACTGCCATCCGCAAATGTCTTCCTCTCTCTCAGACTCTCCTGATCACCAATCAGTTATAATTATACCTTTGCTCCTTTGCTGATTACATTTACATTTGCCCCGTGAATTAACGCGTTTCAGCCAATTATATCAATAACATTCTCCTCTCTCTCTCTCTCTCTCTCTCTCTCTCTCTCTCTCTCTCTCTCTCTCTCTCTCTCTCTTTACATTATTAAATGGTGCTTGCATCGTCCCTTCGGACCATGCCTGCATCCGCCTTTTGTTCTTTTACTTTACCTCCATTCCAGCTTCCTTTCTTCAGTCTTGCTGTCCGACCTCTCTAACCAATGCTTCGTAGTGCAGATGTGGTTTTCTCCCAGTCTCACCATTAGATCCTTTACTTTTTTTTTTTTTTTTTTTTTTTAGATCTCTCTATCTTGCCGTCCAACCTCTCAAACTCCCTCTTTTCACTGTCTTAAGTACTGAATGGCACAAAAGTCCACTAGTGCTTGGCTTGACAGCCTGAATTTCATAAAATATCTCTCTCTCTCTCTCTCTCTCTCTCTCTCTCTCTCTCTCTCTCTCTCTCTCTCTCTCTCTCTCTCTCTCTCTCTCTCACACACACACACATTATCTGCGTACATTTTAAACGAACACATACACGTACATTTTAAACGAACAGGTTGCAGTTTCATTTATGTGTCATATTTCACGAAGTATATTGTATTTGTGATTGTATTCATTATATTTGCGATTGGTTTCACAGCTATAGTGAAGGACTTCGGGGCAGCTTTTCATCGATATCGGATAAAGCTGAATGTAATCAACCATTCAGGCTTTGTGATGGCCCTGCAATTTTGAGAAACCATTTGCTAGATGTGAGAGTTCGACATGTGATGGCCCGTGGAGTTGATATACGGATATTTTTTGACCGCGTCAAAATATATTTCTTTCACCTAAAACTGAAAAATGATACATATAAATTAACAAAGTTTTCTACCCTATCATTTTATCAGCCTCAAGAGACAAATTGTTTTGTATGACTAGAAAAAAATGGTAAAATAGAGAGAAACAACACAGACTATATGTCTGGGATGCTTGGCTAAATGGGAAAACAGTAAAAAGCTTTCGGATAATGGGAAGTCGCAACCTCTCATCTGGGCAGTTTTCAGACATAAGCAGATTAGAGGAGTCCGCCTAGATTCTTACGTCTAACAAAGACCCCTCAATCATATGAATTGTCGAAAATTTGTCCTATTTTGAGATCCTGAACAGAAGAGAAATGAGGAAGCGATGACTCCTTTTTTTTCCCCCAGATACTTATCTCATTATTTCAAGAAAGGCTCGAGGTATATTATAGATGTCTGAGAATTGTGCTTAAAAAATTAATCACGCGTTACTCAGTTACTGTGTGGCAAATTTGCATGAATGAATTCCACAAAAAATTGAATTAAATGAACGCTAAAAATTAAATTAAATTAAATCACATTTTCCTCTGACTGTTCTGAACGAAAACACATCTTTTTCAGAAAAAAAAACCTAAAAAAATAACGAAAAGGATTATAATCATACTCTCAGTTATTGTGTGGCAAATTTAATTAAATGAACGCTAAAATTAAATTAAATTAAATCACATTTTCCTCTGACTGTTCTGAAAAAACACATCTTTTTCAGAATTAAAAAAGGATTATAACCATACTCTCAGTTATTGTGTGGCAAATTTGCATGAATGAATTACACAAAAATTGAATAAAATGAACGCTAAAAGTTAAAAGTAAATTAAATCACATTTTCCGCAGACTGTTCTGAACGAGAGCACAACTTTTTCAGAAAAAAAAATCGTAAAAAAAAATAACGAAAAGGATTATGATCATTAAACGTCCTACCTTTGAGCTGAACTTCAGCAGCAGCCACCTACACCCTTCCCAAAATCATTGAAGGGGCCAGTTGATGATGAAAATTAAACAGAAGAGGATTATTTTCGTAACCGCCCGTTCATCCCAGTGCGTGAACAGCCAAATATTCATTATGCCTTTATCAAAAACGCCATGTTCAAGTGCTTTGTTAACAGATGGGAGTGGCGGTGTTTTCATCCATTTTAATTGTACCTTTGATGTCCGTAAATCAGATTTTCTATTATTAAGGAAGGGTTGGAAGTTTTGGTACAGATTTTATCGTTTATATAAAAAAAAGCAGGATCTTCCAATATAAATATGTATTATTAATACCATATAAAAAAATTTAATGTCTCGTGACGCCGTCTGTGTTATGAGACCTTATGCTGTAGATTACCAGCTTCTAAAAAATTGCTGTAGACACAGACTGTAGCGAGATTTTCTGTGCGGTATTTGAGGTGAACGCATTCATGGGCTACATACTTCAGTGCAAGCGCATTGCAACATACGTTGCTTCATTATGTGCCTATCATTTTGATTGGTAATAAGCGTTACGGGTAAATGCACATACTGGCGTTCTGTCTGTAATTTCAGCGCAAAGTCAAAATGCAGTATGTAAGTACTTTCTGAAAACCTGAAATTGATGGAGACTCCCTTTTAAATGAATCAAATCTTACCAAATTGCAGAAAGTTGAAGACAAATCTCTCGCAAGTGCAAACGAAATAGTTCCTGAGAGAAATAACTAAAATAGCCTTTAGTTGTAACAAGTTGTAACTAGCTTTCTTTGTAGAAGGTATGCGGAGGACTGGAAGGTGGAAGAGTTGAAAGCTGTCGAAATAAAAAGTTAGTTATTTCGTTACCTTAGAGAAGCAAGTGAGTTGCTCGTAACACTACAGCCACGTTATTTTTCGTAAATAGTGAAGGAACGATACGGCCCTTTCTCTTTGAAGGAAGGTTATGCGTAATAGTTTTAGGACGGACCCCAGTTCTTAAGCTGTTCCCTGAAGTGACGAAAAAGTAAGCGCTAGAAGTGCTTGCCAAGGCTCTGTAGTGAACGTTGCAAAAGTGAATTCATACCTGTGACTTACTTTTTTCCTCGATTTTTCATCAGATTTGCAAGGTAAATTCTTCTTTTTCGGGAAAGTGAAAAGAAACGTGCTTGATATATACTGAATATATATATATATATATATATATATATATATATATATATATATATATATATATATATATATATATATAACAGTGTGTATATAAATTATGTATATGTATATATATGCGTGCTCAGTGATCAAAGTCACTGTTTATCATTATTTATAAACAACTGGTGACAAAGCACTATCATTTATATTTGTAGCTTAATATTTGTGATTATGAAAAATGTCACGGTCTCTGCGACAAGCTTATATATATATATATATATATATATATATATATATATATATATATATATATATATATATATATATATATATATATATATATATGTTGTGTGTGTGTGTGTTTGTGTGTTTTCATTCTTTTGTCAATAATCCTTTGTGTCTTCGAAAATAATACTCAAAGTCGAGGACCCCCGAAGCTCAAGAGTTACTCAGCTGGAGTGGAATAAAATGGAAGCTTTCCTTTCATTATAAAAGCATGAGAGCTTGTGTAATTTGCCATGCAAATATAATGATTATGAACGCAGCGTGTAATACTTATGCTTCATAAACGCCAAGGTTATGAGAGGGTAGACCTGCCGGGGGAGTTGGGTTGGTGGTGTAGTTTAGCGGGGGTGGGGGATATAGCAGTGGTGGGGAGGGGGTGGGTGGGAGGGGACATATCTGGAAGAGGAATATAAGCAGGGCAGCATGGAAACTGGAACGGCGGAGGAGGGGAAACTTAAAGTAATGGTAAACAATGCAAAGGAAAGACTGGCGGTGTTGTGATTAAAAGGCTGGCTTGCAGGGCTTGGAAGGATGAGGGAGGAAAGGGGAATAGAAGATTGGTAGGATTGGTAGGAAGATTGGAAGTTGCCATGTAGAAGCAGCGCCAATAAATGGAAAGAGGGGATTGGCAAATGGGTTATAGGAAGAGGAGAAATTAAGGAGAGAATGTTATATTAAAAGAATGACAAAGTGTTATAAGAAAGGCAATGATTTTTTTGAGCCGGTTGAAGTAGTAAAAAATGAATTGACTCACTGAGCTTGAGATGATAAAATGAGAGATGCAGTATGAAATGAAGGACTGAAAACTGAAGGAGAGGGCTCAAAAGAGTGTGTGAGAGAGAGAGAGAGAGAGAGAGAGAGAGAGAATTAAGAGAGAGAGAGAGAGAGAATTAATCCTCGAGCCAAATCAGTTATTACTTGAGAGATCACTAAGCTTGCGATGATAAAATGAGAGATGTAGTATGTAATGAAGGACTGGAAACTGAAGGAGGCTCAGAATAGAGAGAGAGAATTAATCTTCGAGCCAAATCAATTATTACTCAAGAGAACGCCCACGCTCCAGTGCTCCACCCAAAAAAAAAATAAATTAAAGATCATGGACTTGTATACACCCCATTAATTATATTTTGACTGCTCTTATAATGAAACTTGTTATTGCTGCAAAGTCATTTAACAAATCAAATAACCTTCATGATGTAGGAGATATCTTAAGAGCATATTTCGAAGCAACAACTTACCTGCTCGTCCAGCGAGAGATGAATCACGAGTTGCTGTTTTGAGAAGGAAACGAGTTTACTCGTTTTATAATATAAATATATTTATTGGTGTTATATGGACTTTACATATTTTACTATAGATATATACTATATATATCCAATAGAAACTATGCTGTGATTATGGAAAACGTATTGGCCGTTCGTCGACAATTACCCCGGCGGTATTTCCAGGGGTGAAGCTCCATGGACAGTAACTGATAGAAACAAATTTTCGCTGCCGGGAAATTGATACCAATCTCCCGTGTGGATCATAATCTATCTTTTATTTAATTGGCAATTTTAAGGGTGACGGGTTCCGAAATACCAGCGTCGAATCTCGAACGTAGGAACATATATATATATACACACATATATATATATATATATATATATATATATATATATATATATATATATATATATATATATATATATATATATATATACATAAATATATTATATACATTTGTTGATACGCGCAGGCATCATTTGGTATTATCGTGGTTTGCAACATCGTGCAACTGCAAAGATATCTTACATTATTATCTTTAAGATCAAGCACTTAGATGATCTGAAGCAGTAAACATTGATCTTTCCTGAACATTAACGATTGACAGATTGATTGTTTCTGTTTTTTTCTTGTATGAGAACATCAGCAAACATTTTACTGACTTTCCAAATTCCTCCTGTGAATAAATACTGTATTTGTCAAACCGTAATTCAACCTTGTAGAAATCATGGCAGTCGATTAAGCAGTCGTTAATCGATCAGCTAGTTAACCGTGAATAATTACTGAGTTTGCAATTAATTAGGGCATCAGTGAGGAAGACAAATAACCAGAAATACATCCGGTTTCGGATTTTCCCAAATTATGCTACATTAAACCTCGCATGAGCGTTATTCTGCTCCGAAAGATTCCAACGGGGAAAGTTCAGCAGTAAAATATTAAATGGTTTCTGAGTAATTTTTGCGTAGATAACAGTCTGGTAAAGATTTTTTATCTCCATTGTCCGTTTCAGGTTTAGAGCAAGTAGTTGGTTCGTATTATTATTATTATTATTATTATTATTATTATTATTATTATTATTATTATTATTATTATTATTATTTGGGAAAAACTCTCTATCACGAGAGTTCATAAATGTTCTAAAGGGTCCGCAATAATATAATTGTTAAAGGCTCGAGTAGAATTTCATAAAAGCTTTCGAACCCTTCTCTCCAGTCAAAAGAGTTCCTCATTGGACGGGTTGGTATCGTTCTCGGCTAGCACTCTGCTGGGCCCGCGTTCATAAAAAAGTTGACCGCCATTCAAAAGATTGATCTGATGTCGGTCATTGGAAGCAGTACCTCTGTGCATTTACGTACATGGAAAATATTTAGGTATTCTGAAAGTTACTCTGATCGTTCCTCGTCGGAAGCAAATTAAAAAAAAGCATGAAAGATTCATTTATTTATTCCGCATCCTGTAAATATTCATCAAGCATTTTTGTTCCATTGTTTTTGATCGTATTTCATTGACAGTGTACCAGTGCATGTTTCAACAAGTATGAATAGTACGCTCTTTGCTCACTCTGTCCTTTACATGGAAATCTGGCACTTATAATTTGAACAAATGAAGGTCAGTTTTGCAATGCAAATGTTGCATGGGCTGTTTTGATAATGAAGGTTACTTTTGCAATGCAAATGTTGGATGTACTGTTTTGATAATGAGTTGTTGTCAAGTTTGCACAACGTGTAGAATTACGACATATATTCAAAGGATGGCTGCGTGATACTGTCATTTTAACAAAAGTGTTATCTCTTAATTTACCCAGTATTTTTCATATCATCGAGTTATAAATGCCGTCTTATACTATAGATTTATAAGGAAAGACTCGAGAGAATTACTTTTTCTTTTTTTCCTTTTTATTTATTTTCCAGTGGAAAGTTTGTGGTAGTGCAAAATCCCTTAATTGAAACATATTTCTCTGTTTTTTTGTTTTTTTTTTTTTCACATGAACGATACTGCAATTTTCCAAACCGCAGCACTGATCAATTCCATATACAAGTACATGTCAACGAAAATTGGATCAGGGAAAGCAGAGGAAGTGGGAAGTCTCTCAATACAGGTCATGATATAAGTAGGCAGAATGAAAGCGCTCCCAAAAAGCGCTCAACCTCGGGGTCGAAAGCGGACACTTGTGAAGGTCCAACTTGAGCAGGACACAGGTGCACCTTGGGTTGGCTTCGAAGCGATACATAACGCCCTTAAGGTCCGGATTTACAGTCCCGACCCTCTCTTATAATGCAGTCATATTTGTTCGCTGGTGACGTTATTAAATCCATTATTATTTGCGCATCATTATATTGATATAATATTGAAATTGATAGTTTAAATTCTCGAAGTCATAAATCTCCTATGAAATGTACCTTGCTGCTAACGAATGGCTTCTGTTAACTTTCCACTTTACCAATATCCTTTCAGCTGGAAGTAATTGAAGACTGATTCCTCATTGACGTGGTTGAAAAGTCTCGAACAATAATTGAAAGTTGTAAATAGTCTTTAAAAAGTCGCAAACTATACTAATAGTATCCAGAAATAGCGCTGCAGTATAAACTTCCTCTGCAATAACAACTTGTTCTTCTACTGGAAAGAGAGTGAAGGAGGGATAGAGAGAGAGAGAGAGAGAGAGAGAGAGAGAGAGAGAGAGAGAGAAGGGAGGTCTGCTTGAACCCATTGCATGAATAATGAGCAAATAAATACCTAACGAGTAAAATGTTTGATAATGAGGTCCGGGATCAGAATTCCTTTCGCCAATATCGAGAGTCTGTCAGGCGAAGGAAATCCCAGTAATGATTGACGTGTATGTGTGGTTAATAATTCTTAACTACATTTTGCTGTATTTTTAGCCTCGGTATTATGGTTTTTGCTTCTTGCTTTCTTAGGAGAGACCAGCCAAAGGTCCCGATCTCGTAAATATGATTATCGTGAGTGTTTGAGTTCATGTGAATAATTAAGAAAAAATTAGGAGAATAATGGTGTCTTGTAACTCTGCGTTTCCTGATTGTGTATAACATTTTTTTTTTTTTGGGAGAGAGAGAGATTTTTTCCCACTAATATCCGAGTAAGTTATCAACACTTCTTAATCTCTGTAAAACATTTAAATGCTGGTATTTAGTTTCTATTCCTTTAATAAAATATCTCATGTCTGTGGTTCTATTCTAATTATATATATATATATATATATATATATATATATATATATATATATATATATATATATATATATATATAAATAAATATATATATATATATATATATATAATAAATAAATATATATATATATATATATATATATATATATATATATATATATATATATATATGTATTTATGTATGTATGTATGTGTGTGTGTTGTTTGCGAGTGTATGCTTCCATTACATTTTCTTTATGTACGTTTTACACATGTGCAGATGAACATAAGTTTATAACTGTTTTTAAGGCAAAAATTCAATTTACCTACATTATGTTCTTGAGAATTACCAACCTAATGCCTTTTCGCTCATACATTAACTAGAATTGGATGAATAAAAGCCAATAGACAAATAAACTAAATAAGATCAAACTGCCTTTGGTAACTACGACATAAAGAAGCGAATAAGCAAATGTAAGTTAATAAAGTGAGTGAATAAATGGGAATAAGCAAGAGTGTTTTTTTCCCCCAAGAAGATTTCCGCCCTTAATTCCCTGAATCTGCCAGTGACAGGAGATCTCTCTTTTTCTCACACCCCCCCCTCCCCACCAGGCGACCGAGAGACGCTTCAAGGAGGACCTGGCCACACTCGAGAACCGCACCACGGAGGCGCTGAAGAAGTCGCATGCGGATCTCGACCGCCGGATGGCTATTGCGGGTCTCGACAGCGTCCTCATTCTTAATACGTGAGTGACATTTGTGAGTTGTTATTTTTATCATCATCATATTTTTAAAGTAAGGGACATTTACAATGTGTTATCATCATCATCATCTTTAAAATGTCATTGTTATCATCCTTTGTAAAGGGCTTTACTGTAATAATGAAGGTTGTCGTCGTTTTTCATTGGTTTTGTGTTACATCATACACGTCATTATCTTTCAAGGTCATTGGCTCTGGTGTGACCTTTGTACAGAGTTTCATTGTAATGTTGCACCATACATTATCATCGTAATCCTAGCCATCAAGTTTGCAACTCCGAAAAGCATTTATATGCCATTATTATTTTTATAATAATGCCTCATCATGATTAAATGTTATATATATATATATATATATATATATATATATATATATATATATATATATATATATATATATATATAAATGTATATATATATATATATATATAATATATATACATGTATGTATACATACTGTATTTATACACAATATATATTTATTCGTGAGCGTGCTCAGTGGTTGTACAATATATCATTCATATACCATTAAGCTAATTGCTTAAAATACTACCGGTCATAAATTGTTCGGAACCCAATACTTTTACCTTTCTACTAATTGTTTAAACAAGCTACGTTGCGCGGAGGAGAGCCAGAGGTTATTCGTGTTCGTTGTTATTTATGTATTTGGACAAGTTATTTATATATTTGGACAAACACATACGTAAATTTTTTGCTTAAGTTTAAATGTTTTGCACTTCTCCTCAAGAAAGCACAGTAGTGTTTGCACACAACCTCACACACAAAACGCACGCGCGCGCACACACATACACACACATATATACATTATATATATAATATGTATATATACTGTCCACACACATATATATGTGTGTGTATATAATTTATAAGGAATAGGTAGACCAGCACTTGAGGAAACATTCTTTATTGCGACTAGTTTCGAGGTTCTAACATCATCACTCTGTAATAATGAACGGTCAGTTGAGTTGCTTGTTTTTAATTCTGCGTCTATCTTCTGTAACTATCTTTGTATTTGCCTAGTATTCCTCTCTTGACTCTTGCTTTTATAGGTTGAACGGTACTGTTCAATTTGAATTCTTGGCAGTTAGTTCTGATGTGTTTAATTTTATTTTATTTTAGTGAGTGTTCTTTCTTTCAAGTGTGTTTATTTGTTATTTTTTGATGCCTGATGATAGGGTATGTTAGAACCTCGAAACTAGTCGCAATAAAGAATGTTTCCTCAAGTACTGGTCTACCTATTCTTAATTCGAATCCGCATATATATATATATATATATATGTATGATTATTATCACATATGTACGTGATTCATTTATCACACATTACCACAGGTGAAAAATAAGAGATGGGGTGTAGGTCCTGACCGATCTCGACTTTCCTTTCAAGCCTTCGTCAATGGCTTGGAAATAAAGTCGAAACCGGTCAGGACCTACACCTTGTCTCTTATTTTTCACCTGTGGTAATGTGTGATATATATACACACACACACACACACACACACACACACACACACACACACCAAGCAAAATGAGATGAGAAACAAAGGAACATCACACCACACACACAAATTAAAAGAATCCCTTTTTTTACTTATCGTGGAATCTGTGTTTGCTAGCCCTTCCAAAGCCGGTCTCTAATCCTCTAGTGTTTATAGCAGGACATTCCTCTTATGTCTGCTTACCGTAACATTAAGACTTTTTTATTTATTTACTGAAGAGATAAGAAGAAGACGGGGAAAAAACCCTATTCATTGAGGCATAATGGGACACCCTTGTCTCAGACTGCCTAATCAGTGTTGCCATAACATGTCGTGAGAAGAGAGCCTCGTACAGTATTACCAGATGTGGTCGTGTAGTGTCTGCCACTTTACTTTACTTTAATGAACCTATTGCCTGTAGAGTCTGCCAATGAATAGGTGTTTTTGCGCCTTTCCCCCGCCGGCCGCACACTCGTTGATAAGTGCCTCAATACTGTTCATTATTCTTTTAATGCATTGAGCAGTCCCATAAAAGCATTTACGACTGACGGACCTTGATTCCAATTCGCCTCTGGTCGGACGCCCTCTGCTTCTTCTTCTTCTTCTTCTTCTTCTTCTTCTTCTTCTTCTTCTTCTTCTTCCTTGTCAGACAAGGGCTCCAGGAAGCCTTATAAAGGGAATCCTACTGCTGGACCTGGAAGCATATCTCACAGGAGCAACTTTTTTCGAACATCATTTTTTTTTATATAACGTGTTGAGCTTGCTTTTGGGTTGTCAAATCCATTAACACTTTTTGCTCTGCCGTCATTTTAGACGGCCGCTTTCATGGTGGGTGATTTCAGGACACGCCGAGTCTCCTCGATGAAATTCCAAAGCGTCTCGTGTTGCGTTTCGGTGTTGTTAGTGGTTGATGTCAGAAAATAAGTTCGTGTTACAATGTATTGAAAAATTGTTCATGGAAATGACTTCGACTGCAACAGGCTGGGTAGTTTCTCTCTCTCTCTCTCTCTCTCTCTCTCTCTCTCTCTCTCTCTCTCTCTCTCTCTCTCTCTGTCTTCACATGAATGTGTCAGAATTAGGCGATTGAAGTATTCCAATGAGGAAGTAATTTGGTCTTTTAAGTAAATATCGGCAAATCTTGCTGCTTGCTAATATCTAAGTGTGCCATATAGCCGCTAACGTATTTCTCTTCCGAATAGTTTCTTCGGATTAAAAAAAAATTAGGTCTTTATTAAATGCAGTATTGTTGTTAAATCCAGTGAGGCTGTTTGCACACTGTTTTTGCTGCTGGCTGTTTCCAAACATTCTGCCTAACAGATATCTCGGCTCTTTTTTCGTAAATTCGCTTCATTTCCGCCCTCGAGTCATCTCTGCTCACCCTTAAACACTCTACCACGCAAGTTGCTCTAAAGGACTTCATGTTTTTATATTGTCTCTTTGTATGCCATTACTACTCTCTCTCTCTCTCTCTCTCTCTCTCTCTCTCTCTCTCTCTCTCTCTCTCTCTCCATTTCTGGTGATAGAAATTCATTTCTCGTCATAATGTGGTTCGGCTCCGACAATAAGCTGTAGGTCCCGTTGCTAGGTAACCAGTTGGTTCTTAGCCACGTAAAATAAATCTAATCCTTCGGTCCAGCCCTAGGAGAGCTGTTAATCAGCTCAATGGCCTGGTTAAACTAAGATATACTTAACTCTCTCTCTCTCTCTCTCTCTCTCTCTCTCTCTCTCTCTCTCTCTCTCTCTCATCCTCGTCGTACATGTCAGGCTTCACGATCTCACAGATAATGTATGGAAGGTGAGATGTCGATTGTCAATTGGGTTGATCGCTGTTTCTTAAGGTGGAATTATTTGCCTTTTTCCGTCAGTATGACATGGGCGTTTGGAGACCGCGAACCTCCGCCAAGGCTGAGCATTCTGTTCCCAAAAGGCTTGTTTTTCGAAAAGCTACGTTCTGATCTATCCCCAAATCGTATAATAACTGCTAGTTATGAGACCCATCTTTGGTAAGATTTCAGTAAAAATTCAGTTTTTGCATTCTGTTAACAAACGAACAAACATACAGAACTTAAAACAACTCCTTTTTGAATAAAAGGTTTTAATTGGGGGTATGGGACGGGGCGGGGGTGGTGTTTTCAATCGTGTCCGTGTTAATTTTATTTTTTTTTTCTTTTAAAAAAGCCATTTGAAATGTAAGACAAGAATCTTGCTGACTCATATGCCCACCGAACAAACGCAGCCAATACGTTGTTTTAGAGCCTCGGTCAGTCGGTTAATTAGTTGATTAAACGATTGAGTGAGACATTTGTCAGGCCTGGTTTCGTCTCTCGAACTTTACTGACGCCCTGAGAAGAAATCCAAACCTTGAAGAAGAATCTTAACCGTTAGGTCCCGTTAAAAAAAAAAAAAACGCTATCTCGTTTTTTTTATTAAACGGATTGGTGACGCCAAGGTTCATTAGCTGCTAATTAAAGTACATTTAAATCTTTCCGGCCGATGACAAATCCTACCTTTGAACATTTAACGCCCCGAGTAAAATGCAGCTAAATGTTTTTATTTTTCCTTTTCAAAATAAAAGAGGGATTTAATTTTTTTTTTTTTTTTTCATTTTTAGCATCTCAATCGGAACACGTACTTTGAAATAGCAGGTTAGTCCTAATGGGTTTTTAAATCTTTTCAGCGTAGTGTCGCCTGCCTTTGAGCCACGATTACCCGCGGATTAATCCTTCTGACGTCACCGAATCAGAGAGCACTAATGTCAAACGGTAAAGCATCGGATGGAGCTTGTTACATTTAGAGAAATGCCGAGAAATTTGGGTTTAAATCGTAGGCCGTGGAACGTGTCTCAGAAGTCGATAGATGAGGTCTTGAAAGCTTGCAGAAAGAAAATAAAGTTCTGTTCCAAAACGTGACGAAATTGACTTCAGTTAATTTCATGCCTTCTGGAGGAATGAAGGCGACCAACGTCATTTTTAATCAGGGCTTCATAAACGCAGATGAATCCATATCACAAATCAAAAGAGTATTGATTGGTGTTAGTACCATAAATTGGCGTCGAACAGATTGGTCATCAGCTCACTCGAACTAAAATAAACAAATGAAAATATTACAGTACCAAAGATAGGAATCGGACAAGTAGAGACGTGTCTGATAATAGTGTCTGCAGCTGAATAGAGATTGAAAAGAGGAACATTGAATTCGTTTTGCTTTCTCGTTTGATGAGAATGCTTATCTAATTTCCTCCAAGTGCATATTTAGAATTTATATGCTGGGAAGCAATTTGCAGTGCTTATGTTTATATTGCTGTTAGTCAGTGGAAGGAAAAACGTCAGTGTTTGTGCATATCTGTGAATACTACAATAATTTTATATCTCGTTCCGCAAGAAAAAAATTAATGTGCTCCATTCACAGATTATTCAACTTTTCACGTTTGCTTTTAACTTTATTCCTACGCTGGTCATCTTTTGTTTTCCCATTCTTTAAGCATTCTTTTTAATCCTTGGCTGTGTGTATTCCGTTGAATTTGGGCTTCCCTTGGTGGTTGGGGAGAATATTTGTTTTGAGCCGTTTATCTGCTTTTGACATCCCAATTATCGGGTCCGGATGACACGGCCCTCGGTTCGGGGGAGAACATATTATATCCCTTTGATGATTTTACCGAAATGTTTGTACGACTGTGATCAAATATGATATTCAGTATTGTTGGCCGGGCTCGTTCTTTTAGTGGTTTTGTCATTTCAGTACATTGCTTTCATTTCTGCTCCAAACCTGAGAGGGATGGGTTCGATTCCAGGACAGAGTAGCTGTGCCTTAACCTCTTTTCCTAAGGTATATTATATACATTGAGAAGAAAAACTCGAGCTCGATCACGGGCGAGGGAAAAACAATTCAGGGTCATTCCCTGAAATATCCATGGGGTCTCCGTAGACCTTTGCAGTGAAATGGTGTACGTGGTGACAAGTCGACCGTGGTGGGTTGTAGCCAGAAGAAAGAGGGGTGGATGGTAGCAAATTCATCCTGAAATACGCGATGAAAACCAGAATTTTATAATTTTGTTGCACACACACACATACACACACACACACACACACACACACACATATATATATATATATATATATATATATATTGTGTGTGTGTTTACACACACGTGAAAATCGTACTTTATATTGAAAGTATATTCCCACATTCATAAGAATTGGTTTGTACGCGAGGAATATGCTGCGTGAAAACTCAACCTCTCCCTCATTAAAAGAAATAAAAAAAACTTTTAAGCCCGCATGTCTGTAACTACGCAAATGAATTATTAACAGAAACTGAAATCTAAAAACAGAATTGGAAAAAATGTGATTGCTTGTTCAAATCTTAACAGTGTTTACTAATGATTGGCTATGCATGTAATTTATTTTTGCACAATAAACTGACTTGACGTCATAGGGCAGAATATGATTAGGTACACCGGAAATGAAAGCAGAGGAAAATGAGAGCTGATAGAGCGAGATGAACAAAATTAGGGAGGGTCCAGGGGAGAAAAACAAAGCTAGGGAAGTAAGAGGGGAGAAAAAGAAGAAAACTAGGGAGAGGGTGTGGAGAAATGAGCAAAATAGAACTAGGGATATGAGTTGGGAAATGCGCAGGGTTAGGGAGAGTAGATTACCTGTGGGAGGGTCAGAAAACAAAAGACACATAGCAGAGGAAGGAGGGGAAAATACGAAAGCACAACGCCATTTGCTACTGATAATGAGAATTATAGGGAACCCTGCCCTGCTCTAGTAACGCAGAGAGCCTCATGCGGAGTTTCATGTACGAAATATGATGCACTGTTTCTAAATATTTAACTGTAGACTCACGAGCTTCCTGCTCGCCTGTCAACCGTGATTTCGTCCATTCATAATTTCCACCAAAACGACAGAGGATTTCTTCTTTACCAGTGGGGTTTCATTTACGAAATATGATGCAGTTTCTAAATATTTAAATGTAGACTCGTGAGCTTCTTGCTCGCCTGTCAACCGTGACTTCGTCCATTCATACTTCCACCAAAACGACAGAGGATTTCTTCTTTACCAGTGGAGTTTCATGTACGAAATATGATGCACTGTTTCTAAGCATTTAACTATAGACTCATAAGCATCTTGCTCGCCTGTCTACCATGATTTCGTCCATTCATAATTCCACCAAAACGACAGAGGATTTCTTCTTTGCCAGTGAAGTAAAAAATTGGATTTTTCGTTTCGATCCCTGTCCCTGGTGTTCACTTTTGATGCCCAAGAATCATTACCAGGCGCGGAGGAACACGTTTGAGCCTTTTATAAAAGGGCCTGGAAAGCTTCAAAAGCCAATATCTCTTTGCGGTTTATTGCATTTTGAGCATTCCGGTTTCCCCTTTCAATGGCGCAATCAAAAGGACTTTTCCCCCTTTTCTTCCATTTCTTTCGATGTTGGAGGGTGGGAGGAAGAGAGGTAACATTCTTTTTTTTTTTTTTTTTTTGTCCGGGTTCTTTGTTTTTCGGAGTGGCGTCGTCTTGTTCCAAAATTGGGAAAATACGTCCATTCATGCGCGCATGTGGAAGCACTGACTAGTTATTACTAAGGCATATGTTCAGGTGAAATACAAATTCAGTATGAAGAACATTGCTCAGTCACAGATCACTACAATTATTAAGCTCATATCAAGTGCCCTCCTCGTTAACGTGGATATGGGAATAGGAGAAACATGATTCCACTGGAATTAGTCGCAAAAGAATAAAAGTGTATTCTTTGTTTAATTTCCCTCTTGGATTTTTATACGAGCTTATTAGAAAAAAATTTTTGCCCTTAAATATACAGAGACGATGTAAGTAATTCAACTACGGAAAGGCCCTGTTTACCATAACATGCTCCAAATTTTCTGCTATTAGCACGCATTCTGAGGCAAATATCAATATAACAGAAATTACAGAACATACTCAAACGAAGTATCTACTGTAAGGCATTACACGTAGGGAACATCATCCATATAAACACTACTATCCATTTCAGGGACCGCGAGTCATCGTTTTTCTCAAATATCTTTCAAACTAATTATTTGATCGAAATGGTACTTTGACACAGTGTACAAGACACCTCCCGCTAATTTTTGGTAATATAGTGCATTGTCAAATGGTTTTAGTTAAGGCGTTTACTCTTGACTTATTGTACATAGTGTTGCCAAGCATCGCCAAACAATGCATTCGAACGTCCTTTATCCCCATCTCGTCCCTCCCTCTCCCATCCCTTCCTCATCCCTTCCTCATCCCTCCCTCAATCCACTTTCCTCGCCTCCCCATCTCCGTCTCCCCTCTCCTGTCAATGGGAGATAGAGGACGTTCGATTTTGTAGTTTAGGCTTGCAGACTCTGCGAAGTCTTTAAAAGTCAAGAGTAAACGCCTTAACTAACACCATTTGACAATGAACCATATTACCAAAAATTGGCAAGAGGTGTCAAAGTACCATTTCGATCAAATAATAAGTTTGAAAGATATTTAAGAAAAATGATGACTCGCAGTCCCTGTAATGGATAGTAGTTTATAAGAAAAGCTTCTGAATTAACCAAAAACTTTTAAGTAGGGTAATTTCTTATATGAAATGTAAAAGGAGGTATAGGCAATCCCTTTGTCCAGACAGCCTATAGGAGTAAAAAGGTGTATAGGTAATGAATGCCATCCATGAATCAGGATTATAAAATAACAAAACATAGAGTGGCAATGTATGAAACTCCGTATTACATGACTACTTTTATACGTACGTAATAGCCTTTAGGTCAATACATGGGAATATTTCTTAAAGACTCCACTCCGCCTTGCAGGGATTACTCCATGTGTTAGCTTTCATGACTTGAGCATAATATTAGTGGTTCCTCTCACTGCCTTTTTTTTTTGTAGTTCCCTCATAGAATAAACCTCCTGACATTTGGTGTCTTGTTTTACTTCAGTTCTGGGCACCAGATATCCCACACTCGACACCAATGAACTTTAAAGTATTAAATACCTCTTGTAGGAAATGGAGAGCCCCTTCCAAGTTTTCAAGCTTGTCGAGGAAGCTGTTCTTCAAAATCTTTAGTTTTAATTGTCATTTTTATGGTAATTTTTACTTACAGTTTTATGGAGGGAAAATTATGAAGTATTCATAGGTATATATATGTTAACTGTATTGTAAGCAGTATTTTTTTTTGGAAGAATTCGCTTTTTTGTCTTGCGAATTCTAATTCGTAGCATATTCATAGCCTGTTGATACTGTGACGCATGTTTGTAAGTAAAAGCACTCGATCAGCCAATCAGTGACCATTTGACCTCATACATGCATAGAAACCTTAAACATTTACAGACATAAAAATTAAATGTGAAGGTTTTTCGAGAATTGATATTGTGAAAAATGCTAGTTCATAATTTTTTTTTACCAACTTTTATTTTTTCTGGTCCGTGATATAAGCTAAAATTTACAATGACTTTTAGTGGACATTAATTTGAAATTCAATATTTCGACTGTAAATCATGATCAGTGACAAAGGATAATGATATTCTAATCTAAAAAAAGTGGATCAGTTCGTTACTAAGAAAGCAATCAAAATCCAACGGGGTGATTTACGAGCCAACCCAAATTCGTCAGATGAACTCCGAAGGAAGAAAGTGAATATAACGAAAATTAACCAGATGGACTCTGCGGCACACAGGAAAGCTGTGTTTGCAGAACTTGGTTCGTCCGTGAACAACACTTCAACTTCCACTTTCTGCCACAGTCATAAATTTCTTGAAACTATCTCGCCATTGCGCGCCGTCCTTCATTTCCCTTCCGTAATTTACGATTTGCTGGGAAACGTCTGTTCTCAGATTGAATGTGCCTTTGACCCATTTTCCTTTGAAAGCCTTCCCTTGAACCCTCTTAATACTGCATCAGTTTTAAGCTCATAAATAGAAACGAAAAGAGGGCAGGCTCTCTTTCATCCCTTTAAAACCTAGAATCCCATTACCACGAACAAATACAGTTTGATCCGGTAATAAACACTCGTTCGGCCATGTGTGTGCGCTCTGAACGTTCTCTCTCTCTCTCTTTCTCTCTCATATGCACTATGAACGCTCTCTCTCTCTCTCTCTCTCTCTTCTTCTTCTTCTTCTTCTTCTTCTTCTTCTTCTTCTTCTTCTTCTTCTTCTGTATATCTACCTAGCTATCAATCTGTGTATGCATTATGAACTCGTCTCTCTCTCTCTCTCTCTCTCTCTCTCTCTGTTCGTCTGCATAACTACCTAGCTATCAATCTGTGTATGCATTATGAACTCATCTCTCTCTCTCTCTCTCTCTCTCTCTCTCTCTCTCTCTCTCTCTCTCTCTCTCTCTCTCTCTTCTTCGCCTGTATAACTACCTAGCTATCAATCTACGTATGCATTATGAACTCATATCTCTCTCTCTCTCTCTCTCTCTCTCTCTCTCTCTGGCAAACGTGGTAATACCTTCGATTTAACCAGCGGTAACTCTTGCAACTTTTCTTTCCTCTGCTTTCAAGAAAACGTACAAACGCAATCAGACGCAAAAGCAAACTCTCGTAAAACCACGATAAACCTCACTCCTGCATTACGCTCGGTGGGTTGCACAGCGACGGACAGCACTAGTGCTGCAGCAGTCGTGCAGCATTATGTATGCCTTTTAAACAGATTCACGGTTATGGACAGCCGTACAGTATTTGCCGGTCATAACGGCCAGAATAAAAAGAAATGGGATTTACCTGTATCCTACGACATACAGTATGCTTTCATAACCGTATCTCAGTCAGTGTTATGTATATATAGATTATAAAAACGATATTTAAATGCAATAAACATGCATATGAAAGTATCTGGGATTCTGCATATAAAATCCGGCGTCTGTTATAATGTTTTTTTTTTTTCCTGGGCTCTGTATTTTAGCCAGATATTTCTTCTCTTCTTTCCCCCCCCCCTTCATCACCACCCCACCATTGCCTCCTTCTCCTCCTCCTCCTCCTCCCAACTTCATCCGTATTATTAGGGGGGGGGGTGCAGGGTATAGGTGGGGAGAGGGGCGTTGATGTGAGTAATCCGATTCATTACGTGAGGTGAGGCTTAAAAACCCAGTTTACCCAACCAAAATTAGAGACAGTTCCCCTCTGAAAATATCACCGGCATGTAATTGTAATTAATTACATGAATGGGGGAGCATAATTAGCCACTATTTATAAATGTCTGAGAGACAAATGGAAACCATAAAAGGCATTCAGAACAAGGGAAAAATATATTAAACAAATGAAAATCATTCTGTGGGCTACTTCTCAAAGCTCAGTAACACCCTCTCTCTCTCTCTCTCTCTCTCTCTCTCTCTCTCTCTCTCTCTCTCTCTCTCTCTCTCTCTCTCTCTCTCCCCCCCAGTCCCAGTGGGCGAAAGATGAGAAACCTGTCCGAAACTAAGTAACTGCAAACGAAAACTATATATTCCCTCGCTGCATTTTTGCCCTCCCAGAAAGAACGAACTCATTCCATTTCTTTGCTACAAGAACATTAGAAAAACGACCGGCCAGAGGAACCGCGCTCGTGAGCACGCGCACCTGCACCCAGTTGTCTCTGCAGGATCGTTGCCGGCCTTTTAATCTCCGGGAGAACGAGTCTATATCTTTTTCTAAGTGTCTTCCCTTTGCGAAAGAAATCACCGCCCACAGACAAGAACGTCTCAAAATTACCTGCCTAAAAAGTGCCAGCACTTAGACCTGCGCTTCTCGAATGACTGTCTTAAGTTCTTGAGCTGCTTCGGAATCCCATTAAAATATGTTTTAATTTTATTTTTTATTTTTTTCGAAATGTCTAGAAGTAAGGGCAACGTTCAGGAAGATAAACCTACACGCGTTTATCCTCTCCAGAATCCTTGCAGTCTTTTTAACGCTTAGAATCGCTTTTTTTTTTTTTTTTTTTTAGTGTGTTTGTCCATGTTTTTATGTAAAAAAAAAAAAATTGCCACCCACGCGCATCTAAAATTAAAAGGTCGTAGCAGTAATTTGACATGTTTTTTCCTCTTTTACTTCCAAAGCCTGGATAAGCTCGCCAACAAAACCTGCCCTCTGCAGCAGTCTGCTGGGCGTCGGGAGCTGAATCTACGAAGCGACACACCTGCACGCCCACACGCCCCCAGGAGTGGTGTGGAGGATACGACTACCGAAGAGGATCAGCTGGCATACTTCCCCGCCGAGGAAGAAGGAGATGTAAGAGAGAGAGAGAGAGAGAGAGAGAGAGAGAGGGAGAGAGAGAGAATTATCACAAATAAGTTAGTGAATAATAGGTATGGAGAGTTGGTAATGCTGTGCATTATGAACTTAATTAAAGTACAGAAGATGTTGGAGAGTACAGCAAATCTGAACAACAATATATATATATATATATATATATATATATATATATATATATATATATATATATAATTTTATATATATATATAAATTTTTATATATAAAGAATAAAGCTGTCCGTATGATAAGACTAAGAAACAGGTATAAATTAACAGTTGTTATTTAACACTTGAATGGAATCGAATATTTGTTGGTTATCGAGAGAAATGCGTAACTCACAAGACATTGTAGCGTTTGGTAGTTCTTTCTCCCATATTCTGAAAACCAGATTTAGCGAATTGTGACCATAGGTCATTAATGGTAAGTTCACAGCTTTGACCTTTGCGTAGTTAATGTAGAGACAAACCAAGCAAAACTCAACATCAAAAAAACTCGTTCGAAAACAAAATCTCGAGTATCTCTTCGTCAGGTTAATGGCTAAACGTATCCATTTTCAAAACCACTACAAGTTTTCAGAACTCACAGTGCATTAAGTTCTTATATAAGATGAAGGAACAAAACGAGACTCGACTTAACATTTGAATACCACCGAAAAAAGAAGGATCCTATCATACATTTGGGGTTCCAGAATAATAGCTCCATCTCTGGGAGTTGCTTACATTATGTAAATTCCCTAATAATTTGTGAGATTTATTCAGCCTCGCTTTCAGTTATTTTTTTTTCTTCACACCTACTCCTGCTTCTTCTTCTTCTTCTTCTTCTTCTTCTTCTTCTTCTTCTTCTTCTTCTTCTTCTTCGGTTGCTGGTGCAAGGGGACCTCCAGAGCCGTCGATGAATTGTTGAACATCTTGGTAGATTTGCATATTGGCATGTAGATCCAGTTAGAAGGGAGGCAGAATTCCCAAAGTTTGGGGAAAAAAATATTTTCATTCAACGCACCTGTTTCTTGTTGTTCTTGAGTTTTGTCAAAATTAAAGAAAAACAATTTCTTTATCAAAATTGACATCCGCTGGTTCGCCAGTATGTACGTAAAGTGTATGTGTACATTATTTGTGTGTGAGGTTTTGTCTGGATGTAGTTCAACTCTGAGAGTAAGATTTCAACGTATTATTTAAGTGATTCCTATGATAAAAGCCCAAATATCTCTGTGTTTAGCAGACTGGTTCTCGGCTTGATCTTATTCTGTATGTTTTATTTTTCCTTTACAGTAAAAACACGAGTTAGTTAGATTGTAAGATCCTATCGATACGAGGAGCATTCGTACAGTATTATTACATCTCTCGATTGTTGTTCATTTTGTGTCTTTATGACTTTGAGCGTTCTTTATGGGGGGCTTTTATGACCAAAGATCTTGTCTTAATCTTGTTCATGACAAGGCAGATACTTTAGATACCCTCTTGGAATTTGACCGAATTTAAGCAGAAAATAAAGAGGCTTGATGATAACTGTTGTCTTGTAAAATGTTGCAGGACACGAAAAAAGTAACATATGTTTATACATATATATATTATATATATACTGTATATATACTTATATCGAATTTTTTTATTTATCTACTCGTCGACCTTTATAGTAATCACAAATATTAAGTAGCATATACCGTTTAATATCGAAATCACTGAACCCTGGGAATAACTTAATACTTGTGAAAATGTATATATATATATATATATATATATATATATATATATATATATATATATATATATATATATATATATATATATATATATAATTATGCGTGTGTGTATTTAAAATGAATTTTTGTCACATACACGGTGACGTTTTTTACATTCATCAATATTAATATCCAGTTCACTAGTGAATTGGATATATATATATATATATATATATATATATATAGATTGCGTATGTATGTATGCATGTATGTATGTATATCTGTTAGTATGTAATAAAGTGTGCGTACCTGTCTGTCTTCATATGAATAAAGATACGAAACAATGCAGAATGACCGCCCACTTATTTACTGACCTCTCACCCTTCAGGTCCCAACAACAGGAGCTTCCGGAGAAAGGGTCAGGACCTGGCTCATAAGGGAGGGCGGACGGCCGGTCACCGAAGTCCAGACCCTTGACCTAAGCATGGTCAACCGTCTCGCCTCGGAGATCGCCAAGCAGATGGCCGAGGAGGAATCAGGTCGGTGGATTTTACTTTTACTCCGTCACACGGTTGTAGGTCCTTTTTTTTTTTTTTTTTTTTTTTTCAATGCTTCTGATTCCCGTTACCTTTCAGCTTTCAGGTGGTGAGCTCATGAAGGTGTCCCTTTAGTGTACTTTTGAAATAATTGGGTATAATTTTTGTAACGCTTTTTATCTTACTGTATTACCGAATTGCTAAACGGGTATTGTGGATGTATTACCGAATTGCTCAACGGGTGATCTGGATGTGTTACCGAGTCGCTAAACGGGTGATATGGATGTATTACCGAGTTGCTAAAGGGGTGATATGGATGTATTACCGAGTTGCTAAGCCGGTAATCTGGATGTGTTACCGAATTGCTAAACGGGTAATGTAGATGTATTACCGAATTGCTCAACGGGTGATCTGGATGTGTTACCGAATTGCTAAACGGATGATGTGGATGTATTGCCGAGTTGCTAAAGGGGTGATATGGATGTCTTACCGAATTGCTAAGCGGGTAATCTGGATGTGTTACCGAACTGCTAAACGGGTGATATGGATGTATTACCGAATTGCTAAACGGGTGATATGGATGTACGTATTACCGAATTGCTAAACGGGTGATATGGATTTTAACGCCGCTGGAAAAGAAGATACGTTCTTACGTTTCGCCTCCCTTGCTTTCGAGTAATGTGAATCACTGTGGTCTTATATTTGCATGGAAAAGCAAGTCTGAATCAACACTTCACACTGTTTTATTGTCGTTTTGCAAGTTAAAAGCCTTCAGGGTTTGAGCAAGATGAATCTGCGCTCGTGTTGAATACAGTTAATTACATTCAAATTAGCAAAACGCTGTATGTCCATATATTTTTTCAGTGTGTAACAGTATACACATTTACACTTGCCGTCGTCCAGCGAGGGGCCAGCCTCTCTCACCACTGGCTTCAGGACGATACGCAATGCACCACAGGCCGGAACTTAATGTTTCGACTCTCTCCTATATTACCGTCTATTTTTTTTACAGCATGGGTACAGTTATAGTAATAATTATAATATGAAAAGAAGCGTTGACTGGAAAAAAAAGCTATGTTCGTATTGATCACTTCTCTCAGGAAAAATATTATTTAAACTTTCATTCCTGATGTGGAAATGTGACCTCTGATCCTGAAGAGATAATTTAAAGCTGACAGGACTGAATACTAATTTGTCAGTGTTTTATCGACACATTATGCCAAACGGGTTATAAGATCAGATCTTAGGAGTCGCCCCGACGTCATTTACTCAGCGTTAGGAAATACATACAGTGTTATTTTTGTAAATTTTCGAGGAAAGGAAGAAAAAATATAAATACACGGTCAGGAGTTTGGCACGGGGTCAGAGAGAGAGAGAGAGAGAGAGAGACCCGTTGCTCAAGGAGTTTTTGTCTACAGAAAGCTGAATGCCGTGAAACGACAGCGATTGTGTCACAGAGAGAGAGAGAGACGGCAGCAGTCAAGACAACGTCAGCCTGACCCTAGAGAGTAAAGTTTGTTGTATTGTTTGAGACGGGAGTTTTTTTTTTTTTTTTTTTTTTTTTTTTTTTTTTTTGGCGTGAGTGGCTGGAATGGTATTCTCGACATGTTAGTAAGCCCAACAAATAAGATTTCCAGTGTTATTTGAGATTTTTCGTCGCTCTCTCTTCTCTTTCTGTTATATATAAATATATAATACACACATTATATATATATATATATATATATATATATATATATATATATATATAAATATAATATATATATTATATATATATATATATATATATATATATATATATATATATATATATATATATATACTAGCTGACCAACCCGGCGCTGCCCGGGAAAACTCTGAAGGACTCGGGAAAATTTTCCTGCACCTCCTTGTACTGACTGTTCCATTTATCCAGAAATTACTGTGCTGATTGTCCCCTTTATCCAGGTATTAGTGTGGTGACTGTCCTTTTTATCTGGAAACTACTGTACTAACTGTCCCCTTTATCCAAATATTGCTGTACTGAGTGTCCCACTTATCCAGATATTACTATGGTGACTGTCCCATTTATCCAGGAATTACTGTGGTGACTGTCCATTTTATCCAGGTATGGCTGTGCTGACTGTCCCATTTATCCAGACATTGCTGTACTGACTGTCCATATTATCCTTGTATTACTGTAATGACTCTCCCATTTATCCAGTTTTTACTGTGGTGACTGTCCCTTTTATCCATGTATTACTGTTCTGACTGCCCCTTTTATCCTGTTATTAGTGTGGTGACTGTCCCAATTATCCAAATATTACCATACTGTCTGTCCCTGTTATCCAGATATTACTGTGCTGACTGTCCCTTTTATCCAGGCATTACTTTGGTGACTCCATTTTATCCAGACGTTACTGTAGTGACTGTCCCCCAGGTATTACTGTGGTGACTGTCCCATTTATCCAGGGATTCCTATTCTGTCTGTCCCTTTTATGCAGGTATTAATGTGCTGACTGTCCCTTTTATCCAAGTATTACAGTGCTGATGTCCATTTTATCCAGGTATTACTGTGGTGACAGTCTAAACCCTGACACAGAATTGTTAATCACAGGAAAGAAAAACATTTTCAATAATATACCTTCTATGGTATCGAGTACATGAAATGAGGTATGATAAACCCGGAGAGTTTATTTACTACATAAGTTACAAAGGGAAGGGGGTATGGGTTTGAAACCTACCCTATTATCTAAGTTGGGTTATATGATGGCCACCTGCCAAATTTTGACTAGATCGGTCAAGTGGTTCGGACTTCTATAGCGCACAAAGTTACAAATATACAAACATACATA